>NC_087215.1:2866547-2874047 GCF_015104395.2 Macrobrachium nipponense | reverse complement strand
GCATGATCGTTTTCTATCACTCCCTCAGGTTGGTGCTCGTACCACTTATTACTGCAAGGTAGCTGATGTTTCTTGCACAGGCTCCAGTGGAGGGCTTTTGCCACTGAATCATGCCTCTTTTTGTACTGGTTCTGTGCAAGTGCCGGGCATTCACTTGCTATGTGGTTTATGGTTCATTTTTTCGTATTGCACTTCCTACATATGGGAGAGATGTTATTTCCGTCTAACATACTTTGAACATATCTGGTTCTTAGGGCCTGATCTTGTGCCGCTGTTATCATTCCTTCAGTTTCCTTCTTTAGCTCTCCCCTCTGTAGCCATTGCCAATTGTCATCGCTGGGCTAGTTTCTTTAGTCTGTCTCATGTATTGTCGTGCATTGGTTTGTTGTGCCAGTCCATCTGTTCTTTCTGTCTTTCTCCTGTCTCTGATATTTCTGGTCTTCGTCTACTTTTATTAGTCCTTCTTCCCATGCACTCTTTAGCCACTCGTCTTCACTGGTTTTCAGAATAGTTGCCCCAGTGCTCTGTTTTCGATGTTGACGCAGTCCTCTATACTTAGTAGTCCTCTCCCTCCTTCCTTTCGTGTTATGTATAGTCTGTCCGTATTGCTCTTGGGTGTAGTGCTTTGTGTATTGTCATTGTTTCCTGGTTTCTGATCTATGCTGCGGAGTTCTGCCTTCGTCCATTCGACCTATTCCTGCGCTGTATCTGATTACTTCAGGCACTGAAGCCCATGTGTTTATGGCACTTTTATCATAATTTCCGGCGTTGAGTTTTGACTTGAGTATCGCCTTGAGTCTCTGCATATATTCTTTCCTGATCGTGTCCCTTCATCTCTTGGTGTTTTATATCTCGTTTTCTATCACTCCTTCAGGTTGGTGCTCGTACCACTTATTACTGCAAGGTAGCTGATGTTTCTTGCACAGGCTCCAGTGGAGGGCTTTTGCTACTGAATCATGCCTCTTTTTGTACTGGTTCTGTGCAAGTGCCGGACATTCGCTTGCTATGTGGTTTATAGTCTCATTTTTCGTTTTGCACTTCCTACATATGGGAGAGTGTTATTTCTGTCTATCGGTTCTTTGAACATTATTTCTGGTCTTATCGTTCTTTGAACATATCTGGTTCTTATGGGCCTGATCTTGTGCCTCTGTTATCATTCCTTCAGTTTCCTTCTTTAGCTCTCCCCCTCTGTAGCCATTGCCATGTGTCATCGCTGGCTAGTTCTTTAGTCTGTCTCATGTATTGTCCGTGCATTGGTTGTTGTTCAAGTCTTCTGTTTTGTTGTCATTCTCCTGTCTCTGTTATATTTTGTGGATCTTTGTCTACTTTTATTAGTCCCTTCTTCCCATGCACTCTTTAGCCACTCGTCTTCACTGGTTTTCAGATATTGCCCCAGTGCTCTGTTCTCGATGTTGACGCAGTCCTCTATACTTAGTAGTCTTCTCCCTCCTTCCTTTCGTGTTATATATAGTCTGTCCGTATTTGATCTTGGGTGTAGTGTTTTGTGTATTATTTTGTCATATGTTTCCTGGTTTTCTGATCTATGCTGCGTAGTTCTGCCTTCATCCATTCGACTATTCCTGCGCTGTATCTAATTACTGTCACTGCCCATGTGTTTATGGCTTTTATCATATTTCCGGCGTTGAGTTTTGACTTGAGTATAGCCTTGAGTCTCTGCATATATTCTTTCCTGATCGTGTCCTTCATCTTCTGGTGTTTTATATCCCCTCCTTCCATTATTTCCAGGTATTTGTATCCTGTCTCATCTATGTGTTTGATGTTGCTCCCATCTGGTAGCTTATCCCTTCAGTTCTCGTTACTTTGCCTTTTGTATGTTGACTAAGGCGCATTTTTCTATTCCAAACTCCATCCTGATGTCTCCAGATACAATCCTTACAGTCTGGATTAGGGTTATTATTATTATTATTATTATTATTATTATTGATTATTATTATTATTATTATTATTATATTATTATTATTATTATTATTCAAAAGATCCTCATGGTAGTAGAGTCTTGAAATGTAAAAAAATCCACCTTTATGTATGTATGTAAATATATTTGAATATAAAGCCGTTTAGCTTGATTTATAAATGTATTTGTACAATTACATACTTGTGGAGTTGATTTTCAACTGTTATTATTATTTTTTTTCTCAACTATGCTAATGTGTGATAAACGAATTACATATTAATGTCAATATGAAAATGTTCACACACACATTAATACATATAAATATGTATGTATGTATGTATGTATGTATGTATGTATGTATGTATGTATGTATGTATGTATGTATGCATCCGTCCTAATGTATTTCGAACATCGCGTATAAGAAGCTACGTAGACAATTTCAACAAACAAACGTAAGAATAAATATTTCTTCAATTATTGGTTAATTCTCGTTTATTCCCTAAAACTCCCAGAATTCTCTGGTTAAAAAAGAAAAATAAATGAAGTGAGCTGCACACTTCTAGCAAATAATTCTTTGAAAAAATAATTAAATAAATATGTTACTCTTGGAAATCCGAGTCGATCTGTGACGTGAGAATGAAATATTGACTTTTGTTAGTCCAGACTTTTGTTACTTCTGATCCGAGATAAATTAGTAGTTTTGTTTAAAGTTATCCAGTTAACAGAAATTATTTAAAATTTTTTTTAAGTTATCCTTAACAGCAATGATTTAAAATTAACAGACGGATGGAAGAGACACAAAAACTAATCTTTATGAATTTCAAAACGTATTTAGCGTCACTCTCGCTCAAAAAAATAAATAAGCAAATAAATAAAAGATAAAAATAATAATTTTCCATTTATTTCTATGTTTATTTACTGAATATCATACACTTTTATGAACTCTATTTTACTCTGTATGAGGCATTCGACCATTCTTCAATTTCGTTGAAAAAAATACCAGAATTATGAAAGTATAAAAGAGACTGGAAGGGAATTTTGGCTACAGCTTTATCGTGCAATTTTCGTTCGTTGAAAAATGGTAGAAACGCGAATTGCAGAGCTGGGATGCGACATTATATTGTACTCGTTGTTATGAAAATACGTGTGAATTATCAGAGCACAAAGGATATATATATGTATATATATATCTATATGTATGTATGTTTATATATGTATATATATGAATAACCTGATCACTAAATATATAAAACGTGATGCTATGTATAAATAAAGGTTTTTTGCCACGAAGGAAAAATTGAAAAAGCGAGATAGCCGAGTACTTTCGGTCCTGTCGGACCCTTTACTTAAGGCAAAAACATTATATATATATATATATATATATATATATATTAATATATATATATATATATATATATATTATATATATATATATATATATATATATATATATATATAATATATATAGTATATAAGTATATATATATATATATATATATATATATATATATATATATATATATATATATATATATATATATATATATATATATATATATATATATATATATATATATATATATATATATATATATATATATATATATATATATATGTATGTATGTATATTTCATATATGTGTGAGGCTAGGCTAATATATATATATATATATATATATATATATATATATATATATATATATATATATATACATATCATATATATATGACTGGTAAAAATTTTCTGTTATAACAGAATTCCATCTAATAACAAACCCTCAGCTTTATCATAGCGACATTTCTATATAAGTTTGAAAATACTGTGACCTACCACAAAATCATTTAGACATTATCAAAGGCGTGACATATAGTGCTACGCATGCCTACCATGAAGATAACTTCCCCGCTCGCTACAGAAAAAGTTTAAAAGAATTGAAGAATGATAATAGCTTACACATTACCAAGGCTGATAAATCCAATAGTTTAGTGGTTCTGGACAAAACGGACTACATATCACGCATGCATACTTTACTAGAAGATTAAATAACTTACAAAAAACTCGCAAAAAAATCCGTTGGACCAAGTAATAAACTTTAATATCAATATCAAACAAATCCTTAAGATAGAAAAGAACTTTTGTGTAAGTTAACGTGGAAAGTGTCCCTCATTACCTTATTTATATGGTCTAGTCAAAACTCATAAGGAAAAACAAACTTATGCGCCCAATTATTAGTACTGTAGGATCAATTGCTTATAAACTATCTAAATATCTTACTAATTGTTATCCCCGCTACTAGGAACTGTATCTAATTCACACATCCTGGAATTCTCTTGATCTTGTGGAAAATTAAATAACATTGTACTAAACCCTAGCGATATCTTTGTCAGTTTTGATGTATGTTCCTTGTTTACAAAGTCCCTATTGACTCTGTGCTAGAATATTTAAGTATGAACTTGTACTGCATGAATTGCTATGTCCGTTAGTCACATAATTTCATTGATTAAGTTATGTATTTGTGATTGCATATTTATTTTAATGGAGAATATTAGCAACAAATATTTGGTATGGCCATGGTAACCCTTTATCACCTCTCCTTTCAAACTTATATATGGAATTTTTTGAGAGACAATACCTCCCGAAATATCAAACTTTGTACTAAAATTCCACATGGAATTTGTATTTTTTATTATTTGTTTAATTAGCATGGTCACTGGAAGACAGTTAACGTAGTTTTCAAATATTTAACTACCCCCTTGGTTGTTAACAGCTCACTGCCTTCCAGCGGCCGTTCTGGTTCTGTCCTAACCAACCACTAATGATTTTGCTTTCTTCCTGAGGTTGACGGAAACTTAAGTCAGTTACGAAGGAGATTTCAATCACGAAGGGTCTCGTAACTCAGATACTCTGCAGCTATTGACTATATAAGGATATACAGCTATATCTTTGAAGTGACGACGACTATTCCTTCGACATGTAATCGCGTTTAAACCCAGCCAGGAAGAAGCATTCCTTCATCGCAGTCTCTCACTCTACACTTACTTCGCCTTCGTCCCCAGGATGATATCGGTGGGTCTGTAAAACTCAGGGGGAGTTTGTTTGTCAATCCGAAATCATTTGGAGGGATAATGCTTTCCCATATTAAAATGCCTTCCAATTACCATCACTTACTTTTTAGTATTTTCATTTAAGCATCTGTTTCATACCTTGCATATTTGTAATACGAGGTTTCGTACCCTTCCAGGGATATAATGAATTATGTACTACGTGGACGTCAGTTTGGACTGTTGGTATATATATATTTTTAGATTTTCCCAAGGTATGCAACTTTCCAAGTGTTATAAGTGCTGCACATGCTCATATTAAATTTAGATATATGCATACGATTATTGTGTAGTGATTAATTAGGCATTTGGTAATATTTAAGGTATTTTGGAAGTGGCTGAATTACTGCGCTCCCCAAGCTTCACGATGATCAACTTTGTGTATTAGCTGCCGCATCAGCACCTGGATGATAGGACAGTTTTCAATTACAATAAATTACTTAATTTTTCTTAATATTTCAATTAACCTTATCAATTTCCCGGTGTATGAATAAAAAATTCAGCGCATGGCGACCGTGACAGGATTAGGCATTATAGGTTAAGTGCGTGACATAGGACGTGAATTGCGGTGAATTGGAGGTTTCTTCCTGGGGGGGTTTTCACTTACAATATTTTAAATCCCTCTTATTGCGGGTTTCTTTAAAGTTCAGTGTCCTTTTTGCGAATTCGTAGCTAATGTTTATCACTTGGTGATTTATTTAAGAGTTCAGTGTAAACTATTTTTCGATTCGTAGTTTGTTTATCCCTTTGCAAAATAATTTAGTATTTGAGTGCCCCTAATTTTCGCGTTGCTGTGAAAGTTTTTGCTTAGTAATAACTTTGTTGCATATATGTACTAAGTATCTTTTACCATTTTTTGAAACTTTCCCTGTGTATTGCAGTAATTATACTTATATTGGTGTTTGTATTCTTATTTGTCTTCATAATGGCTGAATTGGTAGTGCTAATTGGTCAGCGTAAGATTATTAGGAAGAAGGTTACAGAATGTGCCAACCGTTCTTCACAGTACCTTTCATTAGATAACACGGCAAAAGTATCTGAGCGGGGTGTTCTCTTGGAGTATAGGAAGAGATTAAGTGACTTGGATTCTAAAATACAGGCTCTAAAATTTTCAGGGGAATTTAGAGACGAGGATTTGGAGGCTGAGCTCTCTGCATGTCAATCGTACTATGATAAAATTTCAGGTATTGTGCCTTTGTTGGATGTTAGTGTCAATGCTGAAGAGCCCTCCACTTTCATCTACTACTGATATTGCTAGGAGCCTTTTGAGGCAACCCACTGCACCTCTACCAAAATTCCAAAGTAAGGAAGGTGAAGATTTTTTGAAATTCATTCGAGAATTTGAAACCACTACCCAAAGTTTTAACTATCCAGACAGGGACTTGCTCTTACTTTTGAAGCAACAAGTAGAGGGTATGGGCTAAATGTTTACTTGGTTCATTGAGGCCGACAAAGAAAGTTACAAAGATGCCAAAGACTTAATGATTCAGGCTTTTGCCTCGAGTGAATTACGAAGTCGGCTGTAATTAAGAAATTGACCTGTCTACATCTCAAAGAAGGAGACGACCCCTTTGTTTTCTTATCAGAACTTAGACTATAGTCGAAAATTTAAAATATTTAAATATTGATGTTGATGAGGTTGTTAGATATTTCGTTTGGTCTGCACTCAATGATAGATTTAAGTCTCATATGGTTCATATCACTAATGTGACTCATCCATCACTTAAGCAAATCATAGATAATTTCTTTACAGCATGTGAAAGGTATGAACAGGGTCAGGCGAAAGGTAAATTATCGGTCAGGGATAAAGTTGTAGCTCATTCAAAGCCATTCCAGGAAAAGACTAATACAATGGCTGTTAAAACTAAGACAGTTCCGACCAAAGCTTGTAATTTTTGTACTAAGGCTGGTATTTCTGACTGTGATCACTTATTAATTATAAGTGTACTAAGTATGCCACCCCTTCTGCCAAAATTGATTTGTTAAAATTGCATAAAGGTTGTGTAAAATGTGGTAATTTTAATCATGCCACTAAAGCATGTAAATTCAGATTTCGAAGACCTTGTTCACATTGTTCACAGTATCATATGGAGTATCTTTGTTGTAACCTTAGTCCTGATATGATTAATAGTAAAGCAGAGTCTTCCAAGGAAGCAAGCAGTGGGATAGCCGTATTACAAATGTTACCACAGGTTCAGTTCTCCCTACTTTTACATTTTGTATAAATGGTCATGATAGGCTTTATAGGGGTCTTAAAGATTCAGGATCACAAAACACTTTTATATCTAGCAAGTTAGCTTCCTTTTACAATTTCAGGTCTTTAGCTACTAAGTAAAACTGACTGTGAAAGGGTTTAATGGTCAAAAGGAATATTCTACTAGTCTTGTTGAAGTTCCTATTAAACTGGGGAATGAACCTTTGCTATTTCTGCTCTAGTTGTACCCTCTATAAACCTGCAATTGAGTTTACCTGGTCTTGGCCAAG
>NC_087215.1:2844528-2866047 GCF_015104395.2 Macrobrachium nipponense | reverse complement strand
GTTTTGCTTTCAAATTAAAATAATCAAAAAAATTTAAAAAGTTAAAAAATCATGATTTTTTTTAATGAAAAAATCAATGATTTAATCACTTGAATAAATCAGTTTGATTTAATCATTGCCTACCCTGCTTGTTGGTATATTTCAAAATAATCTCCAAATTAATCCCATCATGGAATTGGATGTTAAGATAGATTTATGTTAAAAATTATGTCCTTTCTAGGAAAAAACATTGAAAGAAATGGTATTTTATGCCTATGTAATGCTTAAAACAATTGATAAAACGTAGGCTATACTGACGTTTTTTTATGATTCTGGAAATATGTAAATTAATCGCATAATATAATCGGTTTTTAGACGAGATCTATGTTAAAATGATGCACCTTTTATGATGAAAAATAATTAAGTCTGGTTATGATATATACTTCCAAGTGATAACATTAACTTCCTAAAAATACTATCTCATAAGATTTAGTCTAGTGATAATTGAATTCCATATTCAAAATCTTTCATATTTTAATTTCACGTTTTCTCGGGGAGAAATTTTAAGTAATTTAACCCTTTCGTGTCTGTTCTACAAGCTAGCTGACTGCAACCCAGTTAATCGATGGAGAAGCTTATTACAAATTTTACCTGGAATGGTGATATGCTATTTCTGAATTTACTGAATTTTGAGCGAAGTGTAGATTAGCTTATAGTCATTTGAAGGTCTTACAATTGATACACACACGCACACACACACACACACACATATATATATATATTATATACATGCACGTGACTTCATTATATAGCGAATATCACAGGAAACCGATCGGCAGAAAGAAAGACAGTACCAAGCGCTTTTGCCTTTCTTCAGGCTCTGTCGAGACGCGAAGGAAATACAGTTGGAAAGATGGTTAATTGCATATATATATATATATATATATATATATATATATATATATATATATATATATTATATATATATATATACACACACAGACGACGTGGTTTAAGGCGCATCACAGTAGTCACGAGTTCTCGTCTCCCGTGGTTCGATCCCACGAGAAGACGGACTTATTATTATCTAAGTAAAAAAATTCCCCCTTTTAATTGACAGATACGAAAATATATTATTCCCGAGGTAGAGCGAATTGTATATTAAAGGACATTCGTAGCTTAATGCTTGTAGTATATGAATCACGGTGATGAGATAAAAATATATATATATATATGTGTGTGTGTGTGTGTGTGTTTGTGTTTGTGTGTATAAAAGATTACCTTAACATCTCTAAAGTTATATTAAATCTTAAACCCTCATATTAAACCGCATATTTTCAACAGGAAAAAATATTCCACTCATGTTATTAATTATCACACAGTGCATAATCCCGACACACTTCGAAAAGTATAATCATTCAATTCTTCTCTCTCCCTCTTCCAATCTTTATCTAATCCTATTACCTCTCCCATCTTCTCTCTTTGTGCTGATTTTGTGCTTCAGTTGCAGTCAGTCTCTCTCTCTCTCTCTCTCTCTCTCTCTCTCTCTCTCTCTCTCTTCGTTCGTAGGGAGAGCCTGATTTGGCTTTTAGTTTATGCTTTGCTCAGGGTGAGAAATCAGTGTGGGAATTCAAGGTGGGAATTCGAGATTCCACCTGAGAATTCAAGATGGGAATTCAAGGCGGTAATTCATGCTGGCAATTCAAGGTGGGAATTCAAAGTGGGAATTCAGGGTGGGAATTCAATGTGGTAATTCAGGCTGGGAATTCAAGATTCAACCTGATCAAGTAATTCAAGGTAAGAATCAAAGTGGGAAGTCAATGGATCAATGGAATTCTGTGGGAATTCAAAATGGGGAATTCAATGTGGTAATTCTTTGTGGGAATTCAGGCTGGGAATTCAAGCTTCAACCTTAGAATTCAAGGTGGGAATTCGAGGTAGTAATTCAAGGTGGGAATTCAACATGGGAATTCAGGTTGAGAATTCAGACTGGGAATTCAAAATGGGAATTCAGGCTGGGAATTCGAGGTAATAATTCAAGGTGAGAATTCAACATGGGAATTCAGGTTGAGGGAATTCAGGACTGGGAATTCAAAATGAATTCAGGCTGGGAATTCAACAAGTAACCTAGGAATTGAAGCTGGGAATTCAATTCAGATGAAAAGCTGGGAATTCAAGATGATTCTCATGATGTCTAGTTTTATAGTTTATTTCACAATAATTAATGTTTTATATTGAAGACCATGGCTGTTGCGACACCAACCCATCTTGCAAGATGCATAAAGACATTAAGCAAGCCAGGATGAAGAGTATAATTGTCCTCTCTCCAGAACTGATGAGGAATTTGTAAAACTGATTTGGCTAAACAACGTTTTATCTTGGAATGATTTTATCATCAAAAGAAGAACATTCTAGTATATTGAAGACCGTGGCTTTCTCGAGTCCATTTTACTAGAGTCATAACTATGTTAAGCAAGCCAAGATGTAGATGGTAATTACCCTCTTTCCAGAGTTGATTACGAAGTTATAAAGACTAAGCTAATCCCTCCAACGTGACAGTTACCCGATACTGCGTCGTTTATATTAATTTAATAACCCGATAGTCAGATAAATGTTTATCATCACACTTTTTAAAAAAAAATTAATAACATTTCTTTATACAGTGAATAAAACTTTAACCCCTCATGATAAGTTATGATTGAAGATAGTGTCATACAAGGCGTGACCAGACCTCCAGCTTGCTTATAGATGACATTTAATATAAATAGGAATTTTTTCTTTTTTTTTTGGAATAGGAAGGTGTAGATAAATATACACACTCACACACACACACACATATATATACATATATATATATATATATATATATATATATATATAACATATATATTATATATATATGTGTGTGTGTGTGTGTGTGTGTGTGTGTGTGTGTGTGTACACACATCACATAAACCCATCTTCCTTTTCAAAAAAACACACTAGATAAAAGCAACACCACCCTACCACCTGAAGCAAAAAGCACCTGCTATTTTTACAAAGCAATACCCTCTGCCCCCCCCCCCCCCCCCCCCCCCCCCCCCTCCGCGCCCACCCCCCGCCCCCCACCACAACACATATCCCCGAGCAAGCAAAAACAAACCACTCTCAGGCTTAAACTTAATCTCCGCGCAAAAACTCCTTTTCCAGCGAGAAAAGAGTCCTTTGTATACTCGGGGAAAACAAACGACTGGACACTTCTTCTTCAAGTCAAATTATTGAGCAGACGGTCGGTGGCACCTTTTTTTTTTTTTTGTGGCCACCCGATCAGCTTTCCGAGTTGTTCCCCGCTGCTTTCCAGATAGTTCCCGTTGCTTTCCAGATAGTTCCCGCTGCTTTCCAGATAGTTCCCGCTGCTTTCCAGATAGTTCCCGCTGCTTTCCAGATAGTTCCGCTGCTTTCCAGATAGTTCCCGCTGCTTTCGAGATAGTTCTCGCTGCATTTGAGATAGTTCCCACTGTTTTCGAGTTACTTCCCACTGCTTTCGAGATAGTTCCCGCTGCTTTTCCAGATAGTTCCTGTTGCTTTCGAAATAGTTGTCGCTGCTTTTGAGTTAGTTCCCGCTGCGTTTGATATAGTTCCCGCTGCTTTCAATTAAGTTCCCTGTGCTTTTGAGGTTATTCCCACCGCTTTCGAGTTGTTTCCCGCTCCTTTCGAGTTAGAGAAAGAAAAAAACCATCTACACAACGCCATAACTTTTGCGTCACCTTCAGCCAAATGTCTATTTTGATATTCAGGGTCCAAGACTAAATTAAACCTCTGGAATTCAGAGTAAAGCATTTAGCATATTACCTCGCCCATTAATATATCTTTCTGTCACGGTACACGCATGTGGAAGGCATCATTATTCATACTCTCTATCTTTATTTATATATATATCTGCCCCCTCCAGGGACGTGCTCGAGAGAGAATATTAGTTTAATTCTTTTGGAATTGTAATTGAGATGAATTACGAGCAGAGTGCCAAGATGAATATGGCTCTGAAATCTTGATTGGCTGTAAAATATATATATATATATATATATATATATATATATATATATATATATATATATATATATATTTTGTGTGTGTGTGTGTGTGTGTGTGTGTGTGTGTGTATGTATGTATGTATAAACTGAATCACAAAAGTTTGGAACGTGATAAATACATAAATAAAGTATAACCCACGAAGGAAAGATAAACAACGGGGTAGCTACAAGATCTTTCGATTGAACGTCTTTACTTTACTAAGTAAAAGACGTTGAGTCCGAAAGATCTTGCAGTTACTCCGTTGTTTATCTTTCCTTCGTGGCTTATCCCTCCCATATATATATATTGTTATATATGTGTATTATATATATAATATATATATATAATATATATATATATATATATATATATATATATATATATATAACCATCTAATATATAATCATATATATGTAATATAGATAAATTCATTATATATGTAATATGATAAATTTCATATTTAAATTTTATATTTATTTGTAATGATTACGTATGCTTACATCACAACAGAACAGTAACCATACTACTGAGAGAGAGAGAGAGAGGGGGGGGGAGGTATCGAACGCTACTACTCCATGTTCGTGACCCCCTTACGTGCATGACAAATGCCCTTACTTCGTGACCTCCTCCCGTGATCATGCAATCGCGTTCCTAATTTATTTAAGATTCAGGAGAAGTTAATGAACACTACAGAGATCAAATTAAGCCTTAATGACCACCCACGATCCTCTACTTTGAGCCCAAATACCCCTGGGCAGAGTTTGGGCGTCGATACCGAAATCATTATACGCTGCTTGGGAGAGTAATTTGAAAGTATGCCAACAAGGTTTCTATCTTTAATCTTTTTATATATACTAATATTTTCCTTTTTCATTCTACTTTGTTATTCTTAAGTCTACTTACATGTGGTCAGTTTTTAGTTTTTACTTTTGTTTATTTTTATATCAAAAAATTTTCTATCTTTATTCTATTTTTAATCTTTCATTTAAAAAAATGATCAAGTGTGCCAACAAGGTTTCTATCTATTTTTTTTATATATACTAAACATTTTCTGTATTCATTTTGTTTTAATTCTTAAGTCTACTTACATGTTTTCAGTTTTCAGTTTTTACTTTTTTTTATTTTATACAAAAAATTTTTTATCTTTATTCTATTTTTAATCTTTCATTTAAAAACATGATCAACCATTGGTACATTACAAATGGCATTTCTAATAGTTATAGTTGCTTGTCAGTTAATGAAAGCCAAACAAAAACCAACTATGCTTATCTGCAAAAGAAAAAATTGCAAGTTAAGTTCCTCACCAGTTAATGAAGGCTAAAGAAAAAATATTTTTTGTCTTAAAAAACAGCAGGATAAATTTCACATCAGTTAATGACGGATAAACAGGTAAACAAAAAACAAAAAAATTCTTTAAAGAAAAAATATTTTTTGTCTTAAAAAAAAAGCAGGATAAATTTCACATGAGTTAATGCGGTTTAAACAGATAAGTCGTTTATCAGTTAATGGAGAGTAAACAAAAGCAAAAACAAAACAAAAAAATTCTTTCCCGACTGCAAATAGTAAAAATCGTAAGGTAAGTTACTTCTCAGTTCATGAGAGCAAAAAATCATAAATAAAATCGAAAAGCTAAAAAAAAAAAAATATTACAAGTTTAGTTGCTTACCAGTTACTGAAACCCTAAGAGAAAAATTAATTCTAAGATAAAGAAAAAATCATTCAGAACAGAAGCAATGAATACAGAGAGTCCAGACCAATGTCAAGGAGGTCTATGGCTCCGTGTGGAGAGAGAGGAGAGAGAGAGACACGTTGGGAGAGAGAGAGAGAGATTTGCTGCCAGATTGGAAAATCACCCTTTGCGACGGCACGTCAAGATTGGTTAGTATTGTCCCCCTTTGTAGTTTAGTGAGGGATTGGTTGGCGACGGAGCTGATTAGGGATTGGTCTTTTTTATAATTCTCTCTCTCTCTCTCTCTCTCTCGCTCTCTCTCTCTCTCTCTCTCTCTCTCTCTCTCTCGTTGGTTTTCCGGGTTTTCGTCACCAGGGAAAATTCAATAGATTTTCGACCTACTGAGGGAAATCCCTAAAAAATCTAACTCTGGGATATCTGACATTACACTCTATACACACACACACACACAGATATATATATATATATATATATATATATATATATATATATATATATATATATATATATATATATATATATATCATTCGAGCCACAAATGTCCTTTAATAACTAATTCGCTCTACCTCGGAATTGATATATTTTCATATATGTACCGAAGGAGAATTTTTTAGTTGATAATAATTTCGTCCCCTCATGGGAACGAAATCAGAACGGCCTAGTGACGCTATCAATTCGGCCAACAGAGAGGCTAATAAGTTTATATCGATTCTGGCTTCACAAATTCACCGTCGAACTCGGTATTTTCGTAATTAGAATCATATGAAACCCCCTCTACCATGTTGTGAAAATATATCATTTCCGAGGAAGAGCAAATTAGATATTAAAGGACATTTTGTAGCTCGAATGATCTATATGAATCACGGTGATGTGATAATTATTCATTACAAGGCTACGTGGGTCAAACGTTCGAATTGGCTAACATGGTAGATGTTTCATATCGATTCCAATTACGAAAACACCGAGTTCGACGGTGAATTTGTAAGGCCGTAATCGATATAAACTTATTAGCCTCTCTGTTGGCCGACTTGATAACGTCACTTAGGCCGTCCTGATTTCGTTTCGCCCGTCCACATGGACGGTGGTTCGATCCCATGAGGGGACGAAAATTATTATCAACTAAAAATTCCCCTTCGGTACAATATATGAACAAATATATCAATTAGAGAGAAAATCTGATTAGAAAACGGGAATGGTTCCTAGTCCTGCCACCCAGTGGCAGGTGGTAGATCACCTGACCTACCTGTAAGCGTATGCCGCGAAATTTGATAATTATTCTTTATATATATATCTATATATATATATATAATATATATATATATATATATATATATATATATATATATTTTATATATATATGAGATATACATATATATTATCATATATATATATACCTATATAGATATATATATATTATATATATATATTATATTATATATATACATATATATATATATAATATATATATATATCCAATGTAGCACAATGGAACACGTACTTGAGAACATCCTTAAATCCACTATAGAAAGGTAAGTGAATCAGGGACTTGGAACAAGTACTTTCGTAGTAGTATATTCTACGTACATTTTCAAGTTCACACTGAATATAAAAGAAGTTGGTATCCTGCTCCAGTGCCAAGCCTCTCCGACACCTAAAATACATAGAGTTTATGCCTGAGCCAGGGATGTGTGGCTGCCAACATCAAACATCCAGACAGACAAGACAGACAAGACAGACAGAGACTCTCCGCCTGCGAGAATCGACCTCGCGACATTTTGGCAGCAAAAAAAAAGAAAAAAAAAAGAAAAAAAAAAAAAAATATATATATATGATTGGACGTCTCCGTGTCAGAAACAGAATTCAGTAGTATCCCTATTTTGTCTTTTTTTTTCTTTCTTTCTTTTTTCTTTTTGTCATTTGTCTAAGTTGTTGGAATTCGGGTCTCGAGGCATGAGATGGAAAGTCTTGGCGATGCGAACTTCTTCTGTGGTATACTGTGTTCGATGCCGGGTTACGAATTTCTAAATTTGGGGAGGGGGGTGTATATAGGGAATGGGGAGCTCGTCGTTGCCCACGACGCAAAGCACATTCTCCTCTCTCTCTCTCTCTCTCTCTCTCTCTCTCTCTCTCATCGGTTTTTAATTCATGTCCTAAATTGTTTGTTGAACATTAATTCAGAGAAAACACGATATACCATGTTACCATTAAACCACCAGCCACAAACCGCCCCCCCCCCCCCCCCCCCCCCTTCCCCCCCCCCCCCCCCCCCCCCCCGCTCTCTTCTTCTCTCTCTCTCTCTCCTAATTCAATTAATTTTTTTGCAAATATTGCTATCGTCATACAAAAAGCCTTTGTTTTTTTTTTTTTTTGTTAATCCGAGAAAACACAATCTACCATGATTGTTATTACCAGCTAAATTTCTCTCTCTCTCTCTCTCTCTCTCTCTCTCTCTCTCTCTCATCATTTTATAATCCTTTCTCAAAATCTAATTGCAATTAATTTCAGGGAAAAATACTTCTCTCTCTCTCTCTCTCTCTCTCTCTCTCTCTCTCTCTCTCTCTCTCCTCTCTCTCTCTCATTTTATAGAATCCTTTCTAAGAAAATTAATTTGGGCAATAATTGCTCAACTTCAATTCTCATCTCTTCTCTCTCCTCTCTCTCTCCTCTCTCTCTCTCTCTCTATCTTCTCCCTCTCTACCCAATTCATCCTTCTCTCTCTCTCTCTCTCTCTTTCGAATTCATGATTTATCCCTCGCTGGGTCAGAGAAAGTCTATTGCCGTTAATTGTGAAATAACACGAATCTGGGTATGTCAGCCAATTATTAAATAAATAAAAAATAAAATAATAACTGACCATCTACTTCTACATAGTCAGGCAAAAATAGCACTTTTAGATCGAAATGCCACAGATAAACCCCGAATTCAATTTGGCTTATCTATGACAAAAAAAGAGGTGAAAAAAATATGTCAGTTAATTCGCTGAGAGATCCATAATGTTATCCGCTCTAACAGCCTTGGCGATTCTCTCTCTCTCTCTCTCTCTCTCTCTCTCTCTCTACCCGTTGGGCAGCTATGAAAGGATATTGCCATCGTTTAACGCTATCTAGAAAGCAGATTGAATTACAGAGCCACGAGTCGCTGAAAGGCTGAGAGAGGAGAGAGAGAGAGAGAGAGAGAGAGTAATAATAATAATAATAATAACTTCCTTTATTTCCACAATATTTACATTGGGTATTCATAAAAATATAAAGCTACAATTAGTAAAATCATCTTACAAATAGTTAAAATATTTGTTATTTTAGACATACACGAAAAGTTAATTTGATGAATCAAGCAATTCGGCTAAAACTTTGTAATTAAAATAATTCATCAGTAATAAAAGAATATCATAAAATTAGAAAGCATTTACTTAAAATATAGTAAGAGTAAAAATTACTCTTCCCGAATATTGAAGTACATTGTCATAGACACATAGTTGTGTTAAAAAAAAGTCATGTACAAATAGTATTAAATAATACAGAGTAATCAAATAAGCAATACTAGATTATAAGGAAATCTTAATTTGTAAATAAAAGCCATCTTATCCATAATATTATCTAAAAATAATTCCAACATCTATAAAGTACAGTAGTGCCTTCAAAAAGCACTTTTAATAAGAACAATTAAGCATAACGTTCATACATTAATCGAACCATTTAAAGTTAGTTTTCTTTAAGTGTACATTAAAAGCAGCGAGAGAGGATTTTTTGTTTAATTGTGCCTGGTACTTTATTGTATAATGCTGGCCTCGAATACTAAACCTGGCGGGAGCCTATCTCTGTTTTCGCCCTTTCTACATACAGATTTTCCTGCTGTCGAGTAGAAACCCCATTACTGCGTATACTGTTGGAAAATCATATAACCACCTTCAGGAGTTATTTTACGTATTGTTTTGAATACCAAATTACAGACATCTATTGGTAATATTTGTCTTTTATCTTTAACCATTCTAATTTTTTGAGGTAAGGGGATATGTGGTCATGTTTTTTTACATTACCAATAGCCACTCGGGCGGCAAAGTTTTGAAGTTTTTGAACCCTTTTCATTTGTGTAGAGCCAGTTACTCCCCAAATTCTAAACAGTAGTTGATTATACTCATAGCCAGCGACTGAACAACTATTTTACGCGTAGAAGAATCAAATGAGTCTTTTACTCTATTTAAATAAATTAAAGTACCCATCACTTTCTTATAAATTTCATCTATATGCATTTCAAACGTCATATATCTGTCAAAATAACAAACCCCTTAGATTTTTTACAGCTTTCATGGGTTTTAATCATATTTCCATTAAAATCTATTTGCACATTGTCTCCAATTTCTGATATATATTGTCGGGAACCTATTAAAAAATGAATTGTGTTTTTTTCTCATTAAGAAGCAAACCATTAGTTAAGAAGTAGTATTTGGCCTTCTTTAGTATGTATTCTGCCCTATGAATTAGTTCGTCTATTTCATTTACAAAATCCTTCAATTAAGATCTGGGTGTCGTCGGCATATTGGATGACGAAACAGCCGGTAGTGATTTTACCAGATCATTGACATAAATTACAAAGAGTATTGGGCCAAGAATAGAGCCCTGGGGTACACAAACTCTACAGTTTTTTGGGAAGACACAATTTGACCCATTCTAACTGACTGGGGATCTGTTATGTAGGTAACTCATAAACCAGAGTGGATCTATACTCAGTGATGCACATTTATCAAATAAAATATTATGTTCACGCTGTCGAAGGCTTTTGAGAGGTCAAGTAAAAGGAGTAGTGAGCTTTCTTATTATCCATGTTATAAATCTTATCTGATATTTTTAATAGAGCCGTTTCAGTTGATAATTTGGTCTGAAGCCGTGTTGACTTTGTGAGATTAGACCATTTGTCTCTAGAAAATCAGTTATTGAATAGCAATTATTTTTTCCAGAACTTTAGATAATACCGGTAGCAAAGATATAGACGATAATTGGAGACGTCTTCCATATCACCACTCTTAAAAACAGGATTACGTGGGGATTTTTCCATAACCCCGGATACTGGTTTAGTGGCTATGGATGTGTTAATTATAACTGTAAGGTAAAATGCGAAATATATAACCCATCCCTAATGAAACGCAAACTAATCCCGTTCAGATCCAAAGGCATTTGTGCTTTTAAAGATTTTTTATAATTAATTGATGACAGTATTACAATCAACAGGAGTAGGTTAAAACTATCTAATTCTCTAACTGGAATATTACGTACTGTTTCAGTAGAGATATTACATTTCCTAATTTCCTCTTGGGTTTTTTCGAAAGTTTTTTTCCCGACCTCAGCGAAAAAAAATCATTGAATTTTTCAGCCTTAGAGTGTACATTAGTTACTGCTGGCAATAGCATAGAGCTCCTATCTGTTTGTTGTCCATTAAATAGCATATTTTTTGTTATTTTCAAGTAGCAGAAACATTGCCTTTAGCTTTCTGATATTCGCTTCTGTAATACTGCTTACGGCTTCCCGCTGAACTTTGAATTTACTCTCTTCTTCAGGTCTTTATGTTTTTCTCTCAAGGAGATGTTAAAAGTTTGATTTTTAACTCACTTTTCAATCTGTCTCTTTCTTTCATGTCTCGCTTTATTTCATCATGTTATCCACGGCGCAGGGGGACGAACGATTTTCTTTCGTTACAACCGGAGCACAAATGTTTAGACACGATGTAAAGACGTCGTTTAAAGTTCCAACTTGGTTTGTTTACATTGTCAGTAATTATTTAAAATACCATTTAATATATTTACGTTAGTTCGTGAGGAGATCCACAAAGAAAGTCTGGAGAATAATTTTGCAAACATCTAAAAGTTTTTAAATAGGTTCTTTTTTGGCTTACGAATATTCAGATGAGTTAAGATTGTCTCGTGATCTGCCACCAAGCTTGGTATAATGGCAATATAATTATCATATGTTTAGCATTTGTTATTACGAGATCAATTAAAGACGCTGATGTAGGAGTAATTCTAGTAGGTTTGTTTACTATCTTGATCGAAATTTAGTTTTTTAATTAGTTTAGACATTTTATTCTCGGTCTTTAGCAGATCATCATTAAAATTCCCCATAGATAAATATATGCTTATTTCGTAAAATAATTTCTTTAAAAATATCGGAGATATAATCAAAAGAGGTTACCGGTGCTTTGGGATGGCGATAGACGACATCCTACAATAACAGACGGAAACTTGCGATATTGAATCGAGATCCACTTGTCTTCTACACCCTACACCCTCGATCTGTTAAATTCATTTCGGTGACCTTCAAATATTTCTGACAAATATACATACCCCTCCACCCCGACCTTGATCCTGACGGTAGACATCATACAGGGGAATATTTATAAAATGCGTCACTTATATTAGTGTATAAACCAGTTTCGCTAACACATAGAATATCAATGTTTTGTTCGTTTAACATAAGTTCTATTTCAAGTTTATGACTCAACAAGGATTGGGCATTAATATGGACTACCGTTAACATATCACTGAATCTAGGAGAAGTCTTCCTGTCGGCACCATCTTCCTGGCCAAGATCCTACTAGTTTGGGTTTTGTTCGCATAATCTACTTTTGTGACCAAATTCATAACATATGTTACATCTTAGAGAGAGAGAGAGAGGTGAGAGAGAGAGAGAGAGAGAGCAGAGAGAAAGGTGTAATAGCATACAGGTGAGTAAGGTTACTCGAAGAGGAATTACAAGTATAGATATCAATCAGATAAACGACTGTAGATCAACTTATGGTGTCACAGATATTTGGAAAATGAATATTGAATAAGGGTGTGTATATATATATATATATATATATATATATATATATATATATATATATATATATATATATATATATATCACTGCAGGTGTTTTATTACTACAGTTCAATGAATAATTACTCGAATTAAGTATTATTATTATTATTATTATTATTATTATTATTATTATTATTATTATTATTATTATTATTATTATTATTAAGTCTGAAGCCTTGTATATTATATACCTGACCGTCATGAAAAGCTATTTCATAACCTAATATACATAACTTAAAATAATCAGCATACCCCCTTTTCTTAGAAGAAATATAATTATCGTAATTATTACATCAATTATTGAATTTTTACTCTTGGCTGAAATTGAATCAGGAAGCACCAAACGGTAACTTTTGCTTGAATTGCATCTAAAAAAAATACAAACGGCTCTCTGCATAATTAGAATGACTCGGTCTTGTGTTGTTTTGATTATATTAACCAAATCCCCAAATTGGCGACCTGAATCACAAACAGAATTAGGCAGAGTGAGTCTCCCAGAACTTTGCTGCGTAATGCCTGGATTTTTAATTTGGCAATTTATAACAGCCCGAGAGAGAGAGAGAGAGAGAGAGAGAGAGAGAGAGAGACACGTCATGGACATGTATACAAGTCAGCATTCATTCGGCGTCCTAATAGGAACTAATGGGTCCTAATATGATTATCCAGTATTTGTAGCGAGTTCTTTTCACATAAGACTAAAATATTTTATGAATATATGTTGGCAACTTATCCCATACACATTGCAAACATGTTGGATACAAATCAGCAACTTATCACTCGCATATCGTTCCCGGTCCTAATGGGTGCTTTATTTGATTATCAAGCATTTGTAGCGAGTTCTTTTCACATAAGACTAAAATATTTTATGAATATATGTTGGCAACTTATCCCATACACACATACACATTACAAACATGTTGGATACATATCGGCAATCCTAACCAATGCTTGATATTATCATCTAGCATTAATCAAACTTTGTTGTTCAATATTTGGACTTTTTAATCGGCAATGTATGACAACCTAAAAATGAGTTCGCTTCACACTACAGTGATACTTGTCATATCAAGCATTAGTAACAAGTTCTTTTCACATAATGGTAAAATATGTCGTGAATACATGCTGGCAACTCATCACATACATATCACAAACATGTTGGATACAAGTCAACTACCTATAGGTAATCCTAACCGATGCTTGATATTATTATCCAGCACTAATCAAACTTTGTTGTTGAATAATTTGATTTCTTTAATTGGCAATTTATAACAATCTACGAGTGAGTTCCTTTCAAACTATTATAATACATGTCATAGATACATGTTGGGAACTTACTGCATACAACACAGACATGTTGGATATAGTTCATCGACTTATTGGTAGGCTGGCTGTTTACACAGAGAACAAATGGCTCTTTTGATAAAAAGGGCAAAAATTGATATGAAAATATTTGGTAAAAATTAAGCTGACTGATTTCACACAGATCAGGATGCTCTTTTGTTAAAAATTGCCAAGAAAATCTCTGGTAAAAGTTAAGCTGACTGATTTCACACAGAACAGGATGCTCTTTTGATAAAAAGAGCAAAATTTGGTCAGAAAATCTCTGTTAAATATTAAGCTGCCTGATTTTACACAGAGAACAGAATGCTCTTTTGATAAAAAGAGCAAAATTTGATCAGAAAATCTCTGGTAAAAATTAAGCTGACTGATTTCACATACAGACCAGATTGTTCATTTGATAAAAAGAGCAAAATTTGGTCAGAAAATCTCTGGTAAAAATTAAGCTGACTGATTTCACATACAGACCAGATTGCTCTTTTGATAAAAAGAGCAAAAATTGGTAAAAAAAATCTCTGGTAAAAATTAAGCTGGCTGATTTCACACACAGAACACATATTCTTTTGATAAAAAAGGCAAAAATTGGTCAAAAAATCTCTGGTAAAATTAAGCTGCCTGATTTCCCATACATAACAGAATGTTCTTTTGATAAAAAGGGCAAAAATTGATAAGAAAATCTTTGGTAAAATTTAAGCTGGCTGATTTCATTTCACACAGAACAGGATGCTCTTTTGTTAAAAAGGGCAAAAATTGATAAGAAAATCTTTGGTGAAAATTAAGCTGGCTGATTTCACATACAGACCAGACTGCTCTTTTGATAAAAAGAGCAAAAATGGGTAAAAGAAATCTCTGGAAAAATTTAAGCTGGCTGATTTCATTCACACCACAGAATGCTCTTTTGATAAAAAGAGCAAAGATTTCTCAGAAAATCTTGCATAGAAACTAAGCTGACTGATTTCACACACAGACCAGATTACCCTTCTGACAAAAAGAGCAAAGATTGCTCAGAAAATCTTGCATAGAAACTAAGCCTGCTAGATCACCAATCTCCATACGAATCTCAAGGCCAGATACCTCCCGTTTCTGTCAAGCCAAAGCCGGCCCAAGAACAGATTCAGTCGTGCAAAGTCGCAATGGAATCCGCCAAAGAGAGCCTGGAACGACCGGAATTTGACTGTCTGGAGGGTGGGTCTAGATTCAAGAATGCTCACAGCCCAACGGTCCGGTTCCAGACAGAATACTTCGGCCGTCTGTCAAGCCAAAGCCGGCCCAAGAACAGATTCAGTCGTGCAAAGTCGCAATGGAATCCGCCAAAGAGAGCCTGGAACGACCGGAATTTGACTGTCTGGAGGGTGGGTCTAAGATTCAAGAATGCTCACAGCCAACGGTCCGTTCCAGACGGAATACCCCTTCGGGGCCGTAACAGGAAACACCTAGATATTTTTGTAGTGGAATCCTGATTAGAAGAATGATCTTAATTCAAAGAGTAATTGGGCTTGATCATGGACCTCCTTGGGATTGCCAAAGTGTATTTGTATACCTTTCCAGAAGGAGAGAGATGAGAGGACGAGAGAGACGAGAAGAGGAGAGAGGAGAGGTATTAACACATTTTGAATTTATTCATATTTTTTATACATTGATATGCGTCTTAACACTTCATTCTTTTGGACTAAAAAAACATATAACTTTCCAGAGAGAGAAAGACAGACAGACAGACAGACAGACAGAGAGAGAGTTGGCAGAGCTATCAGTACAAATAACTGAGCAATATTGCTTCACGCTCAGCACATTTGTACGTTTATGAGTGTATGTATGTGTGCGTATATGTGTTTGAGCGCGTGTGTGTGTGTGTGTGTG
The DNA here is from genome assembly GCF_015104395.2 of Macrobrachium nipponense. Classification (NCBI taxonomy): domain Eukaryota; kingdom Metazoa; phylum Arthropoda; class Malacostraca; order Decapoda; family Palaemonidae; genus Macrobrachium; species Macrobrachium nipponense. Next base: position 2,850,280 of record NC_087215.1, on the reverse strand, counting down.
TATGTGTGTGTGTTTGTGTGTGTGTATGTGTGCATACGTCCTCCCCAAAAGCTAAATCAACACTAACACTGACAGTTCGTCAACAGGAAAATAAAAACGTCACATTCTCTCGCTCAGACCCTCTCGAGTTAATATCCGAAGATGTCCTTAACCCTGAACCCTTGGAAACGAAGGCAGAAGACCTCATTAGCAATGTAAAGCATATACCTCTTTTTTTCTCTCTCCTCGTGTTTACATTCCCCAAACCGAAGACACCCGCCTTCCTTCAAAGGCATCCGACAGACGCCTGGAATTTTGACACCTGGAACTTCCAGCCAAACTCGCATGATTGATTGGCGCTCGGAGGGAAGACGAGAGAGTTAATTAACTCTGGAAATGATGAATTATTAAGGTCTAAGGCGATGAATTAAGGCTTTTTTAAACAGAGCGAATGGTAGACGGGACATGCAATTTATTTGAAACAACTGACTTTCATAAGCGTTGGGTCAATTTCGGATTTCCAAGCACCCGCCTCACCCAAGCTGGGACCTGGGTGAAACAGGGGTTGGTCGGTGATGACTTAGCAGCAGGTAGGACTATGGTTCACCCAAATTTCTTTTTATTCTGGTTCAAATCCATTTCCAGTTCACTTAGGGAAATCTATATATATATGTGTGTGTAGTATGTGTTTTATATATATATATATATATATATATATATATATATATATATATATATATATATATATATATATATATATATACGTGTTATGTATCCATGCGTATGGGTGTATGCGTCATTCATTTTAATATGTATATTTAGATACTCTCATGATACGCAAATGACACACCATGTGTAAGAAAGTGTAACTGTGTACTTGAGTGTAAAATAGTCAAAAATTCATCTGAATGTCACTATACACATTTAGAGAGAGAAGAAGAGAGGAGAGGAAGAAGAGAGAAGAGAGAGAGAGGAGAGAGAGAGAAGAAAAAAAAAAAATTTCCAGGATATTATGAAGCAATATCTATTATACTACTCAATATACTATCAATAACCATCAATATCCTTTACGCAAAAATGAAGACACCTGTAGCGTCGCTAAATATCTCTCGGCGTTTAACAAGGCGACGCTGAGAGACGTGAATCTCTCAATATCTATTTTCTCCTCGGAAAGAGATATGGAGAGATAATCTCTGTAAACAAGGGTCGACGCAAGGGAAGGTCTCATTAGATATAATGATAAATCAAATATATAAAAAAAAACTTTGTCATTTTCATGGTGTTTCTAATTCTTAAGTGATTTAAGGTTTGCGTTTTGATGAGGGATGAGAGAGAGAGAGAGAGAGAGAGAGAGAGAGAGAGAGAGAGAATGTGTGGTTTGATTTCTGGTGAATTTCCCTGATTGGAGTATAATTATATATATATATACACATATATATATATAAATATAATATTATATTTATATAATATATAGAGAGAGAGAGAGAGAGAAGAGAGAGAGAGAGAGAGCGAGAGAGAGAGAGATTATCAGCCTGAAGTCAAGGGTACTTCAGAGCGAAACGTAATTTGTACATTGCAACAAATTCAATGAACAGCACAAAAGAAAAAAAAAAAATTAAACAAATCCACTGACTGTTCCGTTATCTCTCCTTAATCAGACACCGTATTATGCGTTTCGGGGGGTGGGGATTAGGGGGGGGGGCGGGGAGCGTGGCAGAGGGGTGTGGCAAACGAGGTTACAGAATCATTGACCTACGAATCCCGGTTGATTATGGAAATAAGACTTCCTTTCAGGGCGAATTTCCATTTGGGGATTAATGGAGTCTCAAGTCTGCATCTGTCCGGGATTTTAATGGAGTCTCAAGTCTGCGTCAATCCGCGGGATTAAGTGGGGATTGCGTCTTAGTGATTTACGTTGTGATTTGGTTATACGATTGATGTTGGTCAAGGTCCTTTAAATGTACTCCGAGTATATTTAAAGGACCTTGGATGTTGGTATTCATTGATGAATGATCGTGTTAAAAGTGCTCTTTAAGGTAAGTAGAATTATTTCACTTTTCAACTTCGATGTGGTGTGTTTTATTCATATATATAAAACTCAGTTTCTGTCTGTTTGTTCGTTACGTACGCCCAGACTATGAAAGCTATATCATACTAATGGAACCATTTATTTATGATACTGTCATGTATATATGAGCATTCAAAAGCTTATGATACCGTAGCTTGAAAGAGCTAAATACAAATTGGTTTTCGTAGACGAAAGGATATTTTTTTTACTACGAAGCAAAAAGTAAAAACGACCAATTTATTTCTTATTAATAATAGATTACTTATAAAAGATTAAAAAAAGCGTTCATCGTTACTGTTTCCCACCCATAATTAAAGAGACTTCGTAATTCCATTAACGTCGAGAAATTGATGAGCTGATCTAACAAGGAGGCTAGATAATGAATACTTAATTAAGAGAGAGAGAGAGAGAGAGAGAGAGAGAGAGAGAGAGAGAGAGAGAGGGGGGGGGGGGGGGGCGGCGCCTCTCCCCCCGCCCCTCTTCCCATGCAAGAAATTGTTCCATAACTGTTTATTTATCGACGTAAAACTGAAACTGAGAATGAGTTAATTTCTGAGAGAGAGAGAGAGAGAGAGAGCTCCCCAAACAATTAATGGTTTCATAACTACCATCATTTTCAAAACTAGTTTTATTGAAATTAATCGGAAAACAAAGGAAATTCATTTCTCAAAATTCACTGAAAGGAAAATGAAAGAAAATTTAATATAATTGCCTTATAGATTTCAGGAACACAGGAGAAGGCAGAACGTACCAGAGTTGAATAGTGAAAACGAAGAACCTCTGTCATATTAAACGAATAATGGACACAATAACTATAAAAAAATCAAACATTTGTTCATACCCACAATGGAGAAGTCCTTTGATTTTCGAGAATCTTCTCTCTCTCTCTCTCTCTCTCTCTCTCTCTCTCTCTCTCTCTCTCTCTCTCGTGTGTTGTGAGTAGAAATGCTGATGTTGCCATGAGATCAGCGGGCGAGATAGCCAAAACATTGCATCGAGGTCAGTCATGTGATGTGCGTTGTCGATTAACATTTATCTTGAATTATTAGTTATCAATTAAATAGTAAATTAGCTGCTTATATTACGTCTATTGCGACAAAAAGGGTAATTTAAAAGACATGATTTTATGTAATCCAAATTCAGTAAGCCTTGTTTGTGTCTCAGCGCGTAGATTCAGAACACAGGTCATAGAGAGTAGATCACGTCCATTTTGTAATAAAATCTCTGAATAAAATACAAAAAAAAAGGAGATGGACTTTATTTAATCATCTCTTTACTACAACCACAAGGCTGCATGCCACACATCACACATCTACACATTTCAACATGTCCAAAAATCATCTACTCTCTCTCTCTCTCAAGACTTTCAAGACGGAAAGTGAGTAGAGAGAGAGAGAGAGAGAGAGAGAGAGAGAGAGAGAGCAGGCTTCATTGCATTGCACGTCCCACGAAGGCGAAATGGAATATGGAAGGCAGAGAAGGCACACTCGAGTGTCGCCTGACCCAATTTGGAAAAGGTATATTGGAACTCAAATGATTCCTGATTGGCTGATTACGGTTCCGTCTCTGGCATCCTTTTGTGTTTTCGAAACGTACTGCTTGATTCTGCTTTCATTTCGCGCCTTCTCTCTCTCTCTCTCTCTCTCTCTCTCTCTCTCTCTCTCTTGGAGGAACGATAAATTCTAGGACAATCTATATTAAATACGATTTCTCTCTCTCTCTCTCTCTCTCTCCTCTCTCTCTCTCTCTCTCTCTTGGCAGGAGCAATAATTCTTTAACTAGGACAATCTGTATCAGATACGATTATTGAGTAAATTATATCAGTGTTTAATCATGCATATAAATTATATATATATAATATATATATATATATATATATATATATATATATATATATATATATATATATATATATGTAATAGTGTGGCACAGTGTCGTTATTCCAAAAGACAATAACTTAATAATACATAAGAAAGGGCACGAAAACTGGATAATAAGGAAGAAAGGGAAAGGGAATACGATAATGATTTTTCTTAGCGAAGAGGGATTTTGTTACTCCTCCAAACATTAGGCTTTTAGCCATTAGACATCTGGTTTTCATCTCCCCCCAAAAAGCCTCTGTCCGTACCATGATTAGTGACCAACAAGAGATTATGGGCGACGAGCGATATCTATCCAGGCATATTCGAGAAATTGGAAACTACTCTCATTAGCGCCTATGACTAATCGGCGTTCCCTTCGTGAACAGGTCAGAGAGAGCCATCTGGCATACGTTAAAAAGGAATTCTATGACCCGTTGTTCAAAGGAGGGGAGTGCCGAACTCTTAAGTGCCCCACCCTCTCGAGATAGACCTAATAAGGACCTTCGACGAATCAAAAGCCATGAGTGTTGGTCATAAGACAGCCCAAAAGAAGTATCAACGAATGACCTATGAGGTTACCAGGGATCACGCCCCTAAGAAGCCAGGACATGAAGAAGGAGGCGTATACAAATTCAAAGCCATACGAATTACTGTAGAAGACCTGACAGGAAGGCGGTCTTGTATAATGTTTGCAGCCACTAAGGCACAAGAAGTCTTTCAGAAAATGCCACACCCTCAGTTCAGAATCCAAATCCAAAGGCGGGGCTAGGAGATTTCACTGAACAAAAAGGCGAGACAGAGAGAGCAGCGAGAGAGAAAAAGGGGAACAGAGAAGCCAAGAGAGACACAACCGAGCCTGAGGGGAGAACTGCTGGTAGCCGTGAAACAGAGAAAGAACAGAAGATCAAAGAAGATCCCAGAAGAACAGGTGCAAAAAGTGTGGTGTGCGAAGCAATCAAAGACAGTGAAAGTGACAATCAATACTCAGTAATTTCCCTCGTGCCTATAGGACTCGTAATTGCAACAAAAAGTGCCAATTAAGTTTTTATCAGTCCAAAAGCCAAGTAACTCATAAGGTGAAACTTTATAAGTACCCCAGCGAAGAATAAACTATGTTCAGAAAATATCAATCTTCATTTCTCATCCAAAACGATAACCCTTGTTTAAGGCTTTTTTAAGGCTTTTTATAAACAGAGCGAATGGTAGACGGGACATGCAATTTATTTGAAACAACTGAATTTCATAGGCGTTGGGTCAATTTCGGATTTCCAAGAACACACCCGCCTCACCCAAGCTGGACCTGGGTGAAACAGGGGTTGGTCGGTGATGACTTAGTAGCAGGTAGGACTATGGTTCACACCCAAATTTTTATTCCAGGTTCACAGGGAATGTCTATATATATATATATATATATATATATATATATATATATGTGTGTGTGTATATATATATATATATATATATATATTATATATATATATATATATATATATATATATACGTATGTATGTATCCTTGCGTATGGGTGTATGCGTCATTCTTTTATTATGTATATTTAGATACTCTCAAGATACGCAAATGACCACACCATCTGTAAGTTAAAGTGTAACTGTGTACTTGAGTGTAAAATGAGTCAAAAATTCATCTGAATGTCACTATACACATTTAGAGAGAGAGAGAGAAAAAAAAAAAAATCCACCGGATATTATGAAGCAATATCTATTATACTCTCAATCAATATACTATCAATAACCATCAATATCCTTTACGCAAAAATGAAGACACCTGTAGCACGTCGCACTAAATACTCTCTCTCATTTAAACAAGGAGCGACGCTGAGAGA
>NC_087215.1:2832028-2839528 GCF_015104395.2 Macrobrachium nipponense | reverse complement strand
GTCGCTTGCAGGGCTTCACCGAAGGTTGGAAAAACAATGCTTTCACCAATCAGGAACCAAGCAGGTGGCTGTCAGGAGGACTCATAGACAGTCCTGATGCACAGTTTGTGGTTACTATAAAATACTAGCCGTCTCAGCTTCAAGACATTGGTTAAGGAGAGCGACAGGCTGAATCGTCAGGCACGGGATAGCTTCCGGGTTGGCGTACAGCAGCAAGTTGGTTAACTGGAACCACCCTGTCCAAACTGAATATTGTTGTTCTCAAAACAAGGCCAAGTTCCTTGAGGGGGCGATTCTTCTCAGATCTTTCATATCTTGAGGCTAATCTTCCACAGGAGCCTCAAAGGAACATTGAACGCCAGCAGAGAGGTGCAAAACAGAGAGAAAAATGAAAAACACTTGGGTCGCGAAAGGCGAGGGTCAAGCAGGTGTGAGGAGGTGGAGTCGCGACACGAGGGTCCGACGACAATGGTGAGGGACTAGGTCAGGTAAAAAGGGGCGAGGTCAGGTAGAAGGTTGGAGTTAAGCCAGGGAGGCCTCCTGTAAGATGTGTGAATTTTTTCGACTTGGCAGGAAGCTCTCGATTTGATGGCTCTTGCTAAGTTAGTTCGGGCGTAGATCCCTCACGTGCGAGTGACCTTTTCTTGGGATTTGACATTGGTCAGTAGCTAATCCTGATGGGGAGATGACAACTCATGTTTGGATGGTTTTCCATCTTCGTTTGGTGTAGGAATCAAAAAAAAGAAATCTGCTCAGTCAAGAATATTATCAGGGAAAAGGGCCCTTAAGCTAATCACACTGGGAAGGGAAAGTCTGGACTGGGTCCTGACATGAAAGGCCATTAGTCTCCTCGCTTTTCTTCTTCACAATTTGAATTTTACGTTATTATTTCGAAATTATTCCTTCTCAAAATGTTACGTTTGCCTGAGGAAAAGAAATAAAGGAGATCCACAGTGGATACTATAACAAAATATATATATATATATATATATATATATATATATATATATATATATATATATATATATATATATATAGTATATATATATATATATATATATATATATATATATATATATATAATGTATATATACATATATATATATATATATACATATATATATATATACATATATATATATATTATATATATATATATATATATATATATATATATATATATATATATATATCATATTATATATATGTAGTAGTATATATATTATTTATATATGTGTGTGCGTGCGCATGTGTGTATATATATACATTTTGTAAATGTAATAATTTAAGTAAACTCATTAATCTCTCTCTCTCTCTCTCTCTCTCTCTCTCTCTCTCTGAGATATTAAACCGTCCACTCTTGTGAAGATACATCTTAGCATATACTGAAGTAATTTGGTATTTCAAACTTTCCTTCCCAAAGCAACTTGGATAAAACTCCGGCAATACATAAATAGTTTCGCGGATCTCTCTCTCTCGCTCTCTCTCTCTCTCCGTCTCTCTCCTCTCTCTCTCTGTCGGAGCTCGGCGCTTGCTGGATTCATATTTGTAATAACTAAACTTGTGTAATAACTTACTTCCAATTTAAACTTGTCATCAAGTTGCCACATAAAATGCCCTTATGAGTTCCCTGTTGGGGGGGGGGGGGCGGGTGGCCGTGGGGGAGGAGTGGTTTAATGGATTGTGGGAGTAAATAAATGCGGTTTTCTTTCGTGTCTCGAATCCTTTAGTGGTAACTTCGAGAACACAATGATTTTTAATCTTTTGATTGGTAACCTGAGGTGCGGGCCTCTTCATGAACCTGAGTTTAGGCTGGGCAACGCTCTTGAGATGGATGTAACAGAAATGGTATGTAGGCAAAAATTTGTAAATAAAAAAAAGACGTGATCAGACCTCCAGCTTATTCGGGAAACGTGCAAGATTTTCCCCTCATGCATAGGTTGCAAACATTATATTCCAAACTTGACGTAAATTCAAACGTGCTAAAATCTACGGTCGAATAGGAACTTGTTCCGCCAACGAAAACTAAAATAAATACGCTCTATTTTATCACTAATAATTGTTCTGTGCTAATTAACTTCCTCATTGTTTATTTTTTACGTTTTCATTCTAATAAATAAATCATAAATGTCCTATCTTAAAATCCTTGAATCTTTAACTCATTGCAAAACACCTTTTTTCAGACCTTTTTTAGGCTCTTTCATTGGGCTTTCTTATTGTAGGGTTCAAAAACAGTTTTTGAACAACCACATACATGTGAACACCTGTTGTATCTCCTATAAAAAATTATCTTGGTGTATCTCTCAGACCATTAAAAATTTGTCACTGGGGAAAAATTGGGCATCAAAATTTATTCTAGATTAAATTAAATAACCATATACAAGGAGAACACCTGGGTGCCCAAGCAACGAAAACAGCAATTTTAAGAGAGGAATAAATAGTCGACTGTGCAACATCAAACAGATATTAATGGAACAAAAGTTTCTCTTCTTATTTCTGGTGCACTTGACTTTTCACTGTGGTCCAATCCTCCTTTGCATACCCTGACAGCAGAGCCATAAAATTGGGGGAATGCGAATCTTCCAGGACAGAAAAGGAGGAGCAGAAGAAGAAGAAATAGACTCAGAATTCATGGCTTCCAGTTCCCCCAGTCTGGAGGGAACCGAGAGAGAGACAGAGATAAAGACAGAGAGAGAGAGAGAGAGGAAGAGACAGAGAAAGAGAGCTAGAGAGAGAGAGAGAGAGAGAGAGAGAGAGAGAGAGAGAGAGAGAGAAAAGGCCTCTTGTGAGAAGGAGTTGCGGTCCAGCTGAAAGAAAGATAGAAAATAAAAAGGCATTTCTTCCATAAAACTGAGAATATTTCACACCTTCTGAGGGAGTGGTAAGAGCTGAATTCATCATACCTTCTAGACCCACCCCTCCCCACCACCCCCTACCCCCCCAACCCCGCTCCCCCACCACACCCACTTTTGTCTCGAGAGTAAAATATGACGAGGACAAAAAGCCTTTATGGCATTTTGGATGTTTCTATTTTTCTAGATATTATTTCTAGATATTCCATTCCTATCAAGGTCTACGAAACCTACATATCTGACCAGTTACCCTGGTAGTCACTTCATCCTTCTAGATATTATTTCTAGACATTCTAGTCAAATCACTGTCTAGTAAAACTATATATCTGACCATTTAATCTGGTAGCCAGGTCTACCTTCTAGATATTTTTCCTAGATATTTTTTTAGTGTTTCTAAATATTTTCTAGATATTCTTAATATCACTGTCTAGTAAACCTATAGATTTACCAGTTACTTTGAAGCCAGGTTTCTACTGTCTAGATGTTTTCATTAGATATTTTTTGGATATTTCTAGATATTTTTCCTAGATAGATGACTCCAATCAGGACCCTGACTATGTTTCTCTCTCTCTGACTATGTTCTCTACTCACTCTTTCTTTCTTTCTCTCTCTATCTCTCTCTCTCCAGAGGTCGTGCGTTCTGTGAGATATATATATAAAAATATATATATATATATATATATATATATCTATATATATTATACATATAAGGATATATAAACATATATATTATATATATATATTAATACTATATCTATAATAAACATATACATATATATATAAATATATATATATATATATATATATATTATTCTCAAGTTCAAAAACCCCATATTCTAGTCTTTCTCTCACTGAGAAAAAAAAAATCTAAACCTTACACGAACAAAGCCATCGAAACACATACGAATACTTTCCTAGCCAAAGCCGCACACAGTCGGTCACGAGAATGTTTGTTTGTTTGTTCGGTGTTTTGACGTTGCATGGAACCAGTGGTTATTCAGCAACGGGACCAACGGCTTTACGTGACTTCCGAACCACGTCGAGAGTGAACTTCTGTCACCAGAGATACACATCTCTCACTCCTCAATGGAATGCCCGGGAATCGAACTCACGGCCACCGAGGTGGCACGCCACAACCATACCGACCATGCCACCGAGGCGCTGGTCACGAAAATGTTTGTCTGTCTTCCTTTGTCGTTGGGTCGGGGGACGGGGGTGGGGGGGCTGGTTAATGGACAAAGCACTGAGATAGCTAATTTGTTTAAGCGGGTAAAAGGTACGAGATGAAAATCTAATTATAGGGTTGTGATCCGCAAACTGAGATATACAGGGGATACTGTGCTGATCTTTGTGCTCTAAGAGAGAGAGAGAGAGAGAGAGAGAGAAAGAGAGAGAGAGTTAATGCTGCCTTTTACCTATGTCATAAGCAATATTGACATTTCGTATAGCACAGTGAATGAGAGAGAGAGAGAGAGAGAGAGAGAGAGACGGAGAGCTAGAACGAGCGAGAGAGCAAGAGAGAGAGAGAGAGAGAAAGAGAGAACCAGCTGATTTGAAAACATCATGTAAAGTCCCTATGAGAGAGAGAGAGAGAGAGAGAGAGAACCAGCTGATTTGAAAACGTCCTATAAATCCTTATGAGAGAGAGAGAGAGATGAGAGAGAGAGAGACAACCAGCGATTTTTGGGAACAAAAACCCATCATGTAAATCCCTATAGAGAGAGAGAGAGAGAGAGAGAGAGAGAACCAGCTGATTTGAAAACGTCCTATAAATCCTTATGAGAGAGAGAGAGAGAGAGAGAGAGAGAGAGAGAGAGAGTTTAGACAACAGCTGATTTAAAATCGTCTATAAATCTCTATGAGAGAGAGATAGAGAGAGAGAGAGAGAGAGAGAGAGAGACAACCGGCTGATTTGAAAACGTCCTATAAATCTCTATGAGTGAGAGAGAGAGAGAGAGAGAGAGAGAGAGAGAGAGAGAGGAAAGGATCTGTCAGGCGTTAACGTTCCCCCAATCTAAACCTTTTCATTGGAATTACATTTTACCAGTTGCAACGTCCAATGGGCTGCTAGATTCCTCTAGTAACTCATTTCATTCATTTGCAATTGTTCTGCACAGCACCGTCAGAGCCAAGGACAATCAATATGTATAGTGATTGGATTCGTTACCGTTTTGATCATGATAGAGGTGTCGTGATAATGCATCGTCTCCTATTTTTTGTTTTTATATGTTTAGTTTAGATACAAAAACAAAGGGAAGAAACGTCTCTGTATACGGGTCTCGCCTAAGTATAGGAAGGCGACCCGTTTGAGTGTTATAGCTTGCGACTGTCCATACGCAAGTATGGTGTTTCTACTTCCCATTTCGTCAGAGTGACTTCGATGCTGAGAGATTTCTAAGTTCCCATTAGTGTCTTCCTTAAGTGTAGAGGCGATGACTCAAACTCTGAGTTAACAAACTTTAACAATTTATTAAGAACTACATCTCTGGAGTAGAGGAAGAGTTGGTTTCAGAGAACTGCTCTTGATGGAGAGACGTAGAGATCTAAAGTTACAAAGTCTTTCACAAAGATAACAAAACAAAGCTATCTCAGCATACATAACATACAGACAGACAAACATGTGACTAGGAAGTCACGTATTACCTCTGCAGGTGATAGGTCACCAGCTTCTCATAGGAAGGCGCTGTGACCTGTTCTGCAAGAAATGATAATGATTACACAGGCAAATGCAAACCAGGCCACTGCAAGCATAGCACGCAGTGTCTAGCTTACGTCCTGTTGTGGATACATATCACGCTCCTATCTCGCCAGTGACCCTTTGGGTCATGGGGGTATTTTCAATATATATAAATAAAATAATTACTTATAATGTAATTTATTACATCTGTACCTACTGAGAACCTTGGCTTGAAAGCCCCCGAAGCGACGAGGCATCAAAACGTCTCACTTTTAATCTCAGTGTGAAAGATAACATAAGACATGAACGTAAAATGACATTTAGAACAACAATCAACTGCATATTCTTGACTGGAATAAGGGTGGTAGCCATTATCGTATGAGTTATTGTTAAGATTGTGTTTAATTGTGGTAGAAAAAAGGCTTTTTATCTTAAAAACAACCAACCAAAGTACTATCTCGCTACGTCAATTTCATGACTGTCAAAATTCGTGTTATCATTACGATAATTACGTAGGAAATCACGTAGGAAATTACATAGGAAAACCCACGGAACACTCATCATCGACTCCTCCTAGAAGTTGTCAAAAACATTTCGTATTTAGATTCTCGGACTGAATGTTTTACGAGTTCCCCGAAAGGAATTCCTGACTTCCTCTTCCCATAACATGTCAGAGAGAGAGAGAGAGAGAGAGAGAGAGAGAGAGAGAGAGAGAGAGAAAGAGAGGGGTGTCGGTTAGATCTCTCCCTCCCCCATTTTTATCTCTCGGCTTCTATATTAAATTTTCTTGTGAAGTTCAAGAAGCAAAAAGGAAACGGTATGTGAAATGAAACTTTCTTTTTCAACAAGGTGGAATGTTTCCGTCGAGATGACATCTTACGGACGGTGTGTGTCAGTGTGTGTGTGTGTGTGTGTGTGTGTGTTCGTGTGTTAGAGCCGAGGGCACTCCGCTGTGTATTCAAGAAACAATACTTAGGATGTTCTTCTCCAGTTGTGCTAAGACTGGACATTTTGTTATTATTATTGTTATTATATTATCTAAATGGCTCTCTCCCTCTCTCCTCTTCCAAATCAATTAAGAAGATCAGTGTATGTGTTAAGGCTCTATACAAAAACATCCTACGTACCTCAGAACAGCCAGCAAACATAAGACATATTATGTACTTCAGCTATGGACAAACACTCGAAAATCCAAGAAGCAGCAGGACATAGAACTTCAATCCTTTTTTTTACAATTGCTATTTGATCTGTTAGACAGATCACAGGAGCTGTCAATATCCCTCTAAGGACATTCGTTGCTGAAAGAGACAGGTGACGAGTATTAAGCCTGTGGTATGAAGGTGATGAACACCTATCTGACAGACCGTTATTCAGAGCACTGCCTCAAGGGACACTACTACTCTCCACTAATGCATTTGATCTTGAACAGTTTTCCACTCAGAATATGAACCTCAGTCCACACATGGAAGCGTTGTTCAGAAGTAATGTTTACAAGCTGTCTGTGAAAAGTCTGCGAACTGTTTCCAAACAATATCCGCAAACATGTCAAAAACGCGTTTGACAAACTTGGGAAACAAGCTGCAGACAGGGTTTCCTGCTGTGTTTGTTTGTTTGTATGGTGTTTTTACGCTGCATGGATCCAGAGGTTATTCAACAACGGGACCAACGGCTTTACGTGACTTCCGAACCACGTCGAGAGTGAACTTCTATCACCAGAAATACTACACATCTCTTACACCTCAATGGAATGCCCGAAAATCGAACTCGCGACCACCAAGGTGGCAGGCCAGCACCATCCATAACGACCACGCCACCGAGGCATTTGTTTCCTGCTGTGGACAGGACTTACAGCGTCTCCAGCAAATGGCTTTGCTGACACAGCAAAGTTTGTTTACACTGCAGAAGGATTTAGCTTTTTATATCAAAAAAAGGCTGAATGCAAGTCATTGACTTATCACAAATAAATTGAAT
>NC_087215.1:2789852-2831528 GCF_015104395.2 Macrobrachium nipponense | reverse complement strand
GTCTTCCTCAGACTACTCCCCAGCCAATCTGATATTATCAAGAATAAGGAACGAAAACGCCCCCTTTTTCCAGCCACGCAGAACCAATTATTCGGGGAATGCAATAAATAGCGGAAGGCGATCGGGCCAAAATTTCATCAGTTTCCCCCTCCTTAGATCCGGTGGGGCGGAATGAGAATCTTACAAGGAAATCCAATACCTTGGGGCGTTTGACTCTGATCCGTCATACGTCGACTTGACATCAAAAGCAGCTGGGTAGAGGGAGCGTTTATGCAAAACTTAAAATAAAAAGTGGAGGTAAAAAGAGAACAAAAACGGGGAGTAATTAAGGAATGCAAATATAATTCTAGGAGAAAAATGCTGGCAGGTGAGGTGTGATGGAGGGGAATTCTTTGAAGGTGTCGGATATTAAAAACTCAGCGTTTGAAGAATCCGGGTGTTGTTATTCAAAATGTCAATAGAATTTCGCGAAGTTTCGGTGCATCGAATCTGCGAAAGGGATCAATGAGAATGGAAGTGGCATACTCAGTTTATAATAGTTTTAGATATAGATATAGATATATGTATGTAGATAGATAGATATATGTAAAAATTTATACATATATATACATATACACCAAGCCACTTATTTGAATATTCACAAATATCAAGATATAAATTTCGTTTGATATTCAATTCACTACACCTCTGGAATAACTTATAGCATCCAAGAGGAATAACAATGAATGAGTGTTTCCTCGCCAGCGGGATTAGAACCACCCCTGGTTTAGAAACAATGAAAATGTAGTGACTTCGACCACTAAGCCATCAACTGAGGCCACATCTCTTGATGGTTCGGCAGCCAAAAGTCACTGTGCACCCTTGTTTCTGAACCATGCTGCGGTTCGAATCCTAACCATGTAGCAGTGCGAACCTGACTGGTAACAGAGTTTATATATCTCTCTCCCTCTCTAAATCTCTGTCTGGGGTCTCACATGCAGACAGGATTTCTAGGAATGGGAATTTACAGGAGAAAACACAGCTAAAAATAGGAATGAGTGCTAGGAACAGGGCATGAAAAGGCTGGCAGAACAAATGTTTACTTCCAGTTACCTTAGTCCATGGCTTGACGGGCATAGAGATGTACCAGGACGAGGGTCGCTTGCAGGGCTTCACCAAAGGTTGGAAAAACAATGCTTTCACCAATCAGGAACTAAGCAGGTGGCTATCAGGAGGACTCATAGACAGTCCTGATGGACAGTTTGTGGTTACTTGAAAATACTAGCAGTCTCAGCTTCAAGACGTTGGTTAAGGAGAGCGACAGGCTGAATCGTCAGGCACGGGACTGCTTCCGGGTTGGCGTACAGCAGCAAGTTGGTTAACTGGAACCACCCTGTCCAAACTGAATATTGTTGTTCTCAAAACAAGGCCAAGTTCCTTGAGGGGGCGATTCTTCTCAGATCTTTCATATCTTGAGGCTAATCTTCCGCAGGAGCCTCAAAGGAACATTGAACGCCAGCAGAGAGGTGCAAAACAGAGAGAAAAATGAAAAACACTTGGGTTGCGAAAGGCGAGGGTCAAGCAGGTGTGAGGAGGTGGAGTCGCGACACGAGGGTCCAACAACAATGGTGAGGGACTAGGTCAGGTAAAAAGGGGCGAGGTCAGGTAGAAGGTTGGAGTTAAGCCAGGGAGGCCTCCTGTAAGATGTGTGAATTTTTTCGACTTGGCAGGAAGCTCTCGATTTGATTGCTCTTGCTAAGTTAGTTCAGGCGTACATCCCTCACGTGTGGGTGACCTTTCTTGGGATTTGACATCGGTCAGTAGCTAATCCTGATGGGGAGATGACAACTCATGTTTGGATGTTTTCCATCTTCGTTTGGTGTAGGAATCAAAAAAAAGAAATCTGCTCAGTCAAGATATTATCAAAGGGCCCTTAAGCTGATCACAACATGGAAGGGAAAGTCTGGACTGGGTCCTGACATGAAAGGCGATTAGTCTCCTCGCTTTTCTTCTCCACAATTTGAATTTTACGTTATTGTTTTGAAATTATTCCCTCAAAATGTTACGTTTGCCTGAGGAAAAGAAATAAAGGAAAAAAAAGGATCCACAGTGGATACTCATAACAAGAGATATATTATATATATATATATGATATATCTATCTATATATAGATATGATATATATATATCATATATATGTATATATATATATAGATATATATATATATACATATATAATCATATATATATAGATATATATATATAGTATATATGTATATGTATATATATATACTATATATAATATACATATATATATATATACATATATATATATATATATATATATATATATATATATATATATATATATATATACATATATATATATACATATATATATATATATATATATATATATATATATATATATATATATATATATATATATATAGTATGTATATATAATATATTTATATATGTGTGTGCGTGCGCGTGTGTATATATTATATACATTTTGTAAATGTAATAATAAGTAAACTCATTAATCTCTCTCTCTCTCTCTCTCTCTCTCTCTCTCTCTGAGATATTAAAACCGTCCACTCTTGTGAAGATACATCTTAGCATATACTGAAGTAATTTGGTATTTCAAACTTTCCTTCCCAAAGCAACTTTGGATAAACTCCCGGCAATACATAAATAGTTTCGCGGATCTCTCTCTCTCTCTCTCTCTCTCTCTCTCTCTCTCTCTGTCGGAGCTCGGCGCTTGCTGGATTCATATTTGTAATAACTAAACTTGTGTAATAACTTACTTCCAATTTAAAACTTGTCATCAAGTTGCCACATAAAATGCCCTTATGAGTTCCCCTGTTTGGGGGGGGGGGGGGGGTGGCCGTGGGGGAGGAGTGGTTTAATGGAGTTGTGGAGTAATAAATGCGGTTTTCTTTCGTATCTCTAATCCTTTAGTGGTAACTTCGAGAGACACATATTAATTCTTGATGGTAACCTGAGGTGGGCTCTTCATGAACCTGAGTTTAGGCTGGGCAACGCTCTTGAGATGGATGTAACAGAAATGGTATATAGGTAAAAATTGTAAAAAAAAAAAAAAAAAAAAAAAAAGACGTGATCAGACCTCCAGCTTATTCGGGAAACGTGCAAGATTTTCCCCTCATGCATAGGTTGCAAACATTATATTCCAAACTTGACGTAAATTCAAACGTGCTAAAATCTACGGTCGAATAGGAACTTGTTCCGCCAAATCGAAATTAAAACTAAATACGCTATATTTTATCACTAATAATTGTTCTGTGCTAATTAACTTCCACATTATTTATTTTTTACGTTTTCATTCTAATAAATAAATCATAAATGTCCTATCTTAAAATCCTTGTATATTTAACTCATTGCAAAACACCTTTTTCAGACCTTTTTTAGGCTCTTTCATAGGGCTTTCTTATTGTAGGGTTCAAAAACAGTTTTTGAACAACCACATACATGTGAACACCTGTTGCATCTCCTATAAAAAATTATCTTGGTGTATCTCTCAGACCATTAAAATTTGTCACTGGGGAAAAATTGGGCATCAAAATTTTATTCTAGATTAAAAAAAAAAAAATTAAATAACCATATACAAGAGAACACCTGGGTGCCCAAAGCAACGAAAACAGCAATTTTAAGAGAGGAATAAATAGTCGACTGTGCAACATCAAACAGATATTGTGGCAAAGTTTCTCTTCTTATTTCTGGTGCACTTGACTTTTCACTGTGGTCCAATCTCCTTTGCATACCCTGACAGCAGAGCCATAAAATTGGGGAATGCGAATCTTCCAGGACAGAAAAGGAGGAGAAGAAGAAGAAGAAATAGACTCAGAATTCATGGCTTCCAGTTCCCCAGTCTGGAAGGAACCGAGAGAGAGACAGAGATAAAGACAGAGAGAGAGAGAGAGAGTGAGGAGAGAGAGAGAAGAGAGAGAGAGAGAGAGAGGATGAGAGAGAGAGAGAGAGAGAGAGAGAGAGCCTCTTGTGAGAAGGAGTTGCGGTCCAGCTGAAAGAAAGATAGAAAATAAAAAGGAATTTCTTCCATAAAACTGAGAATATTTCACACTCTGAGGGGGAGTGGTAGGAGCTGAATTCATCATACCTCTAGACCAATCCCCACCACCCCCTACCCCCCCAACCCCCGCTCCCCCACCACACCACTTTGTCTCGAGAGTAAAATATGACGAGGACAAAAAGCCTTATGGCATTTTGGATGTTTCTATTTTTCTAGATATTATTTCTAGATATTCCATTCCTATCAAGGTTCTACGAAACCTACATATCTGACCAGTTACCCTGGTAGTCACTTCATCCTTCTAGATATTATTTCTAGCATTCTAGTCAAATCACTGTCTAGTAAAACTATATATTCTTGACCATTTAATCTGGTAGCCAGGTTCTACCTTCTAAGATATTTTCCTAGGATATTTTTTAGCCATGTTTCCAAATATTTTTGTTTCTAGATATTCTATTAATATCACTATCTAGTAAACCTATAGATTTACCAGTTACTTTGAAAGCCAGGTTCTACTGTCTAGATGTTTTTCATAGATATTTTTTTTGATATTTCTAGATATTTTTCCTAGATAGATGACTCCAATCAGGACCCTGACTATGTTCTCTCTCTCTGACTATGTTCTCTACTCACTCTTTCTTTTCTCTTTCTCTCTCTCTCTCTCTCTCTCCAGAGGTCGTGCGTTCTGTGAGATATATATATATATATATATATATATATATATATATATATATATATATATATATATATATATATTATATATATATACATATATATATATAATATATATATTATTACGATCTCGACTCTCGAGATCGACAGGTTCTTAAAAATAATAAAGCAATTGGGCTGTAATGACTGACGACAGGTTGACAAACAAAGGAGGGAGGAGCATAAACAAAATCAAAAAGTTACCTTAAAATTAATTTATTACAAGAGTTAAATACATTATGTACATTGAGTCAAGGTTCTGGGTGGCAGAAACACACAAAAATTATAAGCTAACAATATGTAAAACCAGTTTAAGAATCAATAAAATACACCCTTCAATAACAAAGCCAAAATAATGACAAAATAGGCTGTATAAGGGCAATAATCTTTAAATATAATAAATAGAAATAGGCAGCGTAATACACAACTAAAATTGACACTGAAGCAGCATAATGATACTAAGAGTAAAACGGGAACACTTCCTCAAACAATGAGGACAACAGTCCAATGCCGGAACGATCAAGATAGAGCCGATAGACAACCCACGTCCTTGGAGACAATATGGACACCTCCTCGAATGCTGGACGATCAAGATCGAGATGTTGACAACAACCAACTCGCTCAGTCCTCAGATACAGTATGAAGGTCCTCCTCGACCACTGGATGTTCACGACAGGGTTGATACAACTACCAACTCGTCCTCAGATACTCTCCGCTGCTCTGCTGCCAAGACTGCCTCTCTGAACCTGACTGGTTGTTCTGCCCTCCAGAACCTGACTGGTTGTTCTGCCCTCCAGAACCTGACTGACCAAGTTTGACGCCATCCACCAGACGTCAACTCGCCAGCAATTAAAAAACAAAACAAAGGAGGCAATCCACCAAGGGAACAATTGGTAAACGACGTTGTTCCTAACCACCTCCCCACCTAACAGAAAAAAAAAAAAATTATTATTATTAATGTTTTTTTTACAAACAAAATACTCTTCCCCGATGCTGCCACACCCTCGTCAGCCAAAAACAGAACAACCCTGCCTAAGGTCGCCAATATTACGATCTCGACTCTCGAGATCGACAGGTTCTTAAAAATAATAAGCAATTGGGCTGTAATGACTGACGACAGGTGACAAACAAAGGAGGGAGGAGCATAACAAAATCAAAAAGTTACCTTAAAATTAATTTATTTACAAGAGTTAAATACATTATGTACATTGAGTCAAGGTTCTGGGTGGCAGAAACACACAAAAATTATAAGCTAACAATATGTAAAACCAGTTTAAGAATCAATAAAATACACCCTTCAATAACAAAGCCAAAATAATGACAAAATAGGCTGTATAAGGGCAATAATCTTTAAATATAATAAATAGAAATAGGCAGCGTAATACAAAACTAAAATTGACACTGAAGCAGCATAATGATACTAAGAGTAAAACGGGAACACTTCCTCAAACAATGAGGAACAACAGTCCAATGCCGGACCGATCAAGATAGAGCCGATACGACAACCACCTCGTCCTTGGAGACAATATGGACATCCTCCTCGAATGCTGGACGATCAAGACAGAGTTGACACAACAACCATCTCGTCCTCAGATACAGTATGAAGGTCCTCCTCGACAATGGATGTTCACGACAGGGTTGATACAACTACCAACTCGTCCAGATACTCTCCGCTGCTCTGCTGCCAAGATGCCTCTCTGAACCTGATGGTTGTTCTGCCCTCCAGAACCTGACTGGTAGTTCTGCCTCCAGAACCTGACTGACCAAGTTTGACGCCATCCACCAGACGTCAACTCGCCAGCAATTAAAAAACAAAACAAAGGAGGCAACAATCCACCAAGGAACAATTGGTAAACGATTGTTCCTAACATATATATATATATATATATATATATATATATATATATATATATATATATATATATATATATATATTATTCTCAAGTTCAAAAACCCATATTCTAGTCTTTCTCTCACTGAGAAAAAAAAAAATCTAAACCTTACACGAACAAAGCCATCGAAACACATACGAATACTTTCCTAGCCAAAGCCGCACACAGTCGGTCACGAGAATGTTTGTTTGTTTGTTCGGTGTTTTGACGTTGCATGGAACCAGTGGTTATTCAGCAACGGGACCAACGGCTTTACGTGACTTCCGAACCACGTCGAGAGTGAACTTCTGTCACCAGAGATACACATCTCTCACTCCTCAATGGAATGCCCGTGGAATCGAACTCACGGCCACCGAGGTGGCACGCCAACACCATACCGACCATGCACCGAGGCGCTGGTCACGAAAATGTTTGTCTGTCTTCCTTTGTCGTTGGGTCGGGGGACGGGGGTGGGGGCTGGTTAATGGACAAAGCACTGAGATAGCTAATTTGTTTAAGCGGTAAAAGGTACGGAGATGGAAAAAAAATCTAATTAATTATAGGGTTGTATCCGCAAAACTGAGATATACAGGGGATACTGTGCTGATCTTTTGTGCTAAGAGAGAGAGAGAGAGAGAGAGAGAGAGAGAGAGAGAGAGGAAAGAGAGAGAGAGTTAATGCTGCCTTTTACCTATGTCATAAGCAATATTGACATTCGTATAGCACAGTGAATGAGAGAGAGAGAGAGAGAGAGAGAGAGAGAGAGAGACGGAGAGCTAGAACGAGCGAGAGAGCAAGAGAGAGAGAGAGAGAAAAGAGAGAACCAGCTGATTTGAAAACATCATGTAAATCCCTATGAGAGAGAGAGAGAGAGAGAGAGAACCAGCTGATTTGAAAACGTCCTATAAATCCCTATGAGAGAGAGAGAGAGAGAGAGAGAGAGAGAGAGAGAGAACCAGCTGATTTGAAAACGTCCTATAAATCCTTATGAGAGAGAGAGAGAGAGAGAGAGAGAGAGAGAACCAGCTGATTTGAAAACATCATGTAAATCCCTATGAGAGAGAGAGAGAGAGAGAGAGAGAGAGAGAGAGAACCAGCTGATTTGAAAACGTCCTATAAATCCTTATGAGAGAGAGAGAGAGAGAGAGAGAGAGAGAGAGAGAGAGAGAGAGACAACCAGCTGATTTGAAAACGTCCTATAAATCTCTATGAGAGAGAGAGAGAGAGAGAGAGAGAGAGAGAGAGAGAGAGAGAGAGGGAAAGGATCTGTCAGGCGTTAACGTTCCCCAATCTAAACCTTTTCATTGGAATTACATTTTACCAGTTGCAACGTCCAATGGGCTGCTAGATTCCTCTAGTAACTCATTTCATTCATTTGCAATTGTTCTGCACAGCACCGTCAGAGCCAAGGACAATCAATATGTATAGTGATTGGATTCGTTACCGTTTTGATCATGATAGAGGTGTCGTGATAATGCCTCGTCTCCTATTTTTGTTTTTATATGTAGTTTAGATACAAAAACAAAGGGAAGAAACGTCTCTGTATACGGGTCTCGCCTAAGTATAGGAAGGCGACCCGTTGAGTGTTATAGCTTGCGACTGTCATACGCAAGTATGGTGTTTCTACTTCCCATTTCGTCAGAGTGACTTCGATGCTGAGAGATTTCTAAGTTCCCATTAGTGTCTTCCTTAAGTGTAGAGGCGATGACTCAAACTCTGAGTTAACAAACTTTAACAATTTATTAAGAACTACATCTCTGGAGTAGAGGAAGAGTTGGTTTCAGAGAACTGCTCTTGATGGAGAGACGTAGAGATCTAAAGTTACAAAGTCTTTCACAAAGATAACAAAACAAAGCTATCTCAGCATACATAACATACAGACAGACAAACATGTGACTAGGAAGTCACGTATTACCTCTGCAGGTGATAGGTCACCAGCTTCTCATAGGAAGGTACTGTGACCTGTTTTTCAAGAAATGATAATGATTACACAGGCAAATGCAAACCAGGCCACTGCAAGCATAGCACGCAGTGTCTAGCTTACGTCCTGTTGTGGATACATATCACGCTCCTATCTCGCCAGTGACCCTTTGGGTCATGGGGGTATTTTCATATATATAAAATATATTACTTATAATGTAATTTATTACATCTGTACCTACTGAGAACCTTGGCTTGAACGCCCCCGAAGCGACGAGGCATCAAAACGTCTCACTTTTAATCTCAGTGTGAAAGATAACATAAGACATGAACGTAAAATGACATTTAGAACAACAATCAACTGCATATTCTTGACTGGAATAAGGGTGGTAGCCATTATCGTCTGAGGTATTGTTAAGATTGTGTTTAATTGTGGTAGAAAAAAGGCTTTTTATCTTAAAAACAACCAACCAAAGTACTCTCTCGCTACGCCAATTTCATGACTGTCAATATTCGTGTTATCATTACGATAATTACGTAGGAAATCACGTAGGAAATTACATAGGAAAACCCACGGAACACTCATCATCGACTCCTCCTAGAAGTTGTCAAAAACATTTTGTATTTAGATTCTCGAACTGAATGTTTTACGAGTTCCCCGCCAGGAATTCCTGACTTCCTCTTCCTATAACATGTCAGAGAGAGAGAGAGAGAGAGAGAGAGAGAGAGAGAGAGAGAGGGGGGGGGGGGGGTGTCGGTTAGATCTCTCCCTCCCCCATTTTTCGACGCGGTGGAATGTTTCCGTCGAGATGACATCTTACGGACGGTGTGTGTCAGTGTGTGTGTGTGTGTGTTTGTGTGTTAGAGCCGAGGGCACTCCGCTGTGTATTCAAGAAACAATACTTAGGATGTTCTTCTCCAGTTGTGCTAAGACTGGACATTTTGTTATTATTATTGTTATTATATTATCTAAATGGCTCTCTCCCTCTCTCCTCTTCCAAATCAATTAAGAAGATCAGTGTATGTGTTAAGGCTCTATACAAAAACATCCTACGTACCCCAGAACAGCCAGCAAACATAAGACATATTATGTACTTCAGCTATGGACAAACACTCGAAAATCCAAGAAGCAGCAGGACATAGAACTTCAATCCTTTTTTTTTACAATTGCTATTTGATCTGTTAGACAGATCACAGGAGCTGTCAATATCCCTCTAAGGACATTCGTTGCTGAAAGAGACAGGTGACGAGTATTAAGCCTGTGGTATGAAGGTGATGAACACCTAATCTGACAGACCGTTATTTCAGAGCACTGCCTCAAGGGGACACTACTCTCCACTAATGCATTTGATCTTGAACAGTTTTTCACGCAGAATATGAACACCACGGTCCACACATGGAAGCATTGTTCAGCAGCAATGTTTAAAAAGCTGTCTGTGAAAAGTCTGCGAACTGTTTCCAAACAATATCCGCAAACATGTCAAAAACGTGTTTGACAAACTTGGGAAACAAGCTGCAGACAGGGTTTCCTGGTGTGTTTGTTTGTTTGTATGGTGTTTTTACGCTGCATGGATCCAGAGGTTATTCAGCAACGGGACCAACGGCTTTACGTGACTTCCGAACCACGTCGAGAGTGAACTTCTATCACCAGAAATACTACACATCTCTTACACCTCAATGGAATGCCCGAAAATCAAACTCGCGACCACCAAGGTGGCAGGCCAGCACCATCCATACCGACCACGCCACTGAGGCATTTGTTTCCTGCTGTGGACAGGACTTACAGCATCCCCGGCGAATGGCTTTGCTGACACAGCAAAGTTTGTTTACACATCAGAAGGATTTAGCTTTTATATCAAAAACAGGTTGAATGCAAGTCACTGACTTATCACAAATAAATTGAATACTAGACAACAAATTATTGGTAGTTCTGCCTACAATATAAAACTTAATCTAATCTACAAACTATGTATATATACATAAATCAATTCATGTACCTAAACGCCGTTTTCATTCAGTTGGAAAATTTTTTTATATCATTGCAAAGGATAACACAAAGCTTTCGCAAACCTCACGCTGCCTTTCTTGTGATTCTCATTCCTCAGTGGTTTTCATCATCACCAATCATTCTAACAGCAGTTATCACTAACTCTCCTCATGATTACAGTCTATTCAACTCAGTCATCCAGTCAATGGCGGACACCAATGATGACAAACGAACTTATTCCCCCAAACAACAGTCAGTTCCCTTGCGCTCATCTCGTCAAAATTCCTCGACGGACAATACTCATCTGATGCCCAATTCCCTTAAGTATATCAATTTGCTTAATGTGACTTCACCCAAACCATCATTCCTGTGGGAATGGCAGTGTTGGAAGCTAAAAGTATGTCCCATTTTCAAAGAATGGCGCGAAACTATTTTCCGTAAGTGACTGAACCTCACATGCCATTACCAATATTACGTAGCCTGATGGAGGCCATGAGTTCATTCCTTGGCAAAAGTCACTTGGTATACACTATATAACTGCAGTAACAATATATATATATATATATATATATATATATATTTATATATATATATATATATTTGTAAATAATTCTATGTAATTAACTCCAAGGGTTGTTCACAGTTTCACGGGCCAGTTTCACAGGCCAATTTCCAGGGCCCCACAGCAACCAAATCCATCCGCACAGGTAAGTAGTCCCTTCGCGCCCTAAGTCAGGTTAAGTTGGTTCGTTTGGTTAGGTCACAGCCATTGTTACCACACTGGTCGTGTGTTCCTCCGCCGATTTTCTTGTCCGACCTCACCGCCATCTGGCGGTAGGTTTGGACATGAAAATTAGTCGAAGGTAAGGTTGGCCCGAGTCTATATAACAGTTGACGGAGAACGAGTTTCTTTTTGTTCCAACAGCAGCCATTTGCTTCCACTCTCCAAAAACCAAGAAAGATTACTCGGGACTTTTGGTTTGATTTGACTTGTATAGATTTCTGGCATTATGCCAAGCACTGGGGCAACTAAGGCCATTCACCGCTGCAGCGGAGATGGACAGTATAAAAGGTTTGAAAGGCGTGACAGGAGGAAAACCTCAAAGCAGTTGCACTACGAAACAATTGCTGGGAGAGGGTTAAGGACAGTACGATGGAAGAAAGAGAATATGAACGGAGGTACAGTAAAAGGAATGGAAGGGGTTAGTTGCAGCAAGGGGCCGAAGGGACGCTGCAAAGAACCTTAAGTAATGCCTACAGTGCACCGAATGAGGTGCACTGATGGCACTATACAGCCAAAGGAGAGGCAATTCGGTGGAGGAAATCCCGGGAAACAAACAGGATATTATGCAATTAGAACCTTACTATCTCTAAACAATTCACTTTGTAGTTAAATCATTCATTTACACTTTTATCTATGAGTGTTGATTTATAGATTTTTATTATTTATTAATTTTTTTTTTAGTTTCTGATAAATCATTTCTTTCTGTTTTTGTTGTTCCCTTCTGTTACTTCTTTCGAAGAAGAAGCATAACATTCTTTGGAAGATTGGATTTAGAGTCAGTGGCCCCTGTGGCGGGATTATTCCATATGGATAGTGGTCAACTTCTGAACAATAATAGTAATAATAATAATAATAATAATAATAATAATAATAATAATCTGGAAAAACTAGAGGCTGAAGTAGCTCCAGGACTCATGCAGAAAAGTGTGATCCTAGAAACGGCTCACATAGTAAGAAGAGTGATGGACTCCTAAGGAGGCAGGATGCAACCCGGAACCCCACACTATAAATACCACCCAGTCGAATTGGAGGACTGTGATAAACAAAAAAATAAATAAACAATAATAATAATAGTATGCTTAGGAAGCAGACCCTTTCTCAAGCATACTATATTAAAAGTAATGGCTACTTCAGTAGCATTACACTTGTAGAGATTCTTCTCTATTTTGCAAATAGCGGCTTTTTCCTTACTACTTAAACAGGCTAGTAGAGCGCCTTTAGAGGCGCCTTTCTAGCCGATTTTGGCCCTGTATTTGATCATGACCTCCATAGGCGCTCTACTAACCTCTTTAGCACGGAAAAAGCCGCTATTCGGAAAATAGAGAAGAATCTCTAGAAGTGTAACGCTGCTGAAGTAGCCATTACTTTTAACAAAATAATAATAATAATTAGCCTCCTAGCTATCATGGTGGCGATGAATAGGTTTCCATTCCAAAAATAGTACCTGAATTCACCACCAGGGCTACTGTGCGCCTCCCCTATATAGGGAGTCAGTGCCGTCAGCGTACCTCACGCGGTGCACTGTAGGTATTATTTAAGGTTCTCTGCAGCGTCCCTTAAACCCTCAAGCTGTATGCATCCCCTTTCGTTCCTTTTACTGTACCGCCGTTCGTATTCTCTTTCGTCCATCTTACTTTTTTTATTACTCTCGATTTCCCTTTCAGCGCTGAATGGTGACCTCAAAGGTCCCAGCGCTTGGCCTTTGCAAAGCCTAAATTTTGCATTCCATTCTATTCCAACTGTTTACCTCTGCACCAAAACAATATATAATATGTATATATGAATAATTATCACATGTCCGTGATTCATATAAATTATTCGAGCTACAAAATGTCCTTTAATGTCTAATTCTCTCTACCTCGGAATTAATATATATATATATATATATATATATATATATATATATATATATATATATATATATATATATATATACGCTTATCTATTGTGATTTCCCCTGAGTCTTAGTTGTTTAAATGGTTAACGTGAATATCTAATATTTGAGGGAAAAAATGCCGTATGTGAATTAGCGACAAAACTAGGGCATATCTAATCATTCACAGACCGAACGAAGTTTAAATGGAACAATACGGAGAGAGAGAGAGAGAGAGATAGATAGAGAGAGAAAGAGAAAGAAGTTTGGAACGTGTATGTGTCAAGAGAGAGAAAGAGATTGTGTGTGTGTGTGTGTATGAAGGAGAGAGAGAGAGAGAGAGAGAGAGAGAGAGAGAGAGAGAGAGAGAAAAGGACCTTCAGCCCATGTTAGCGAGACTTCAATTGCCCTCTCTACCCGACAACCTGCCCCAAACCCGTCCCCTAACCCGCTACACACACACATGCCCAAGCGCACACATTCTTTGCGATTTATTTTCTGTTCAACAAGACTTCCTGAGGAAAACTGGAAAAGTCGTAAGAGTGGGGTTGCGAGCCATACGACCTCATCTGGGAATAATATCATTCTCTTACCATGATGAAAAGATACACAATTTTATCACGAAATGAAATTAGCAAATGCAGGAATGTGATATATATATATATATATATATATATATATATATATATATATATATATATATATATATATATATCATAAATTGATACATATATGCATATACATACAATATCTACATACACACACACACACACACATATATATATATAATATATATAGTAATATATATAATATATAATATATATATATATACTATATATGCATGTATGTATATATACATTATATACGTGTACGTGCATATGCATGTGGAAATGAACGCATGAGAACGTGTTCAAATATATAAGAGAGAGAGAGAGAGAGACTGCCCAACGCATTGCAATATATGATTGCACTCGGTTGTACGCGTTCAATACGTGCAAGGCGGGCAGTACTCTACAAGCAGGACCCACTAGACACGTCACCGAAACCAACTGAACGCGACCCGATTTCAGTGCTTGACTACTGTTTATTACTTTCGTGCAGAAGAAGCCGTTACTAAAGGCCATTTCCGCTGTTAATCAATTAGCAGCGATAGCCTAAGTCTAGCTCTAACCACACAAACACACATACACACACCAAGCGCCATTTCCACGGGTAAATGACGCAGCGATAACTTCACACACACACACACACACACACACACACTTGAAAAATCGTATCCTGTTCAAGGACATCAGTAAAAGGTTACTCTACGAGATAAGCTTATCCAAGACCTTTCACGTATATTATAGTACAGCACTTGACAACAAGAGCAGTTCATTGTTGACGTCACAGCGGTTGGTGGTGACCTTCAGGCGAGCGACGGTATTTCCGTTATACGTCTATTGCTGTATCCCCGCCCACTCGAAGATGGCAGAGTTTGCTGTGACGCATAAAAGCATAATTGAAAACTGTAGGAGAGCATCGAAGCATAGCTGAATACGTAGAAGAGAGTATCAAAGCATAGCTGAATACGTAGAAGAGAGCATCAAAGCATAGCTGAATACGTAGAAGAAAGCATCAAAGCATAACTGAAAACTATAGGAGAGTATCAAAGCATAAATGAATTTGTAGAAGTGCGCCAAAACATTATTACAAACTGTAGGGAGCATCAAAGCATAATTGAATATGTAGAACAGAGCATCAAAGCATTGCTGAATATGTAGAACAGAGCATCAAATTATTACTGTAAAAATGCTAGAGGGAACATCAAAATCATAGCATAACTGAATACGTACAGAAGAGTGCTGTTCCTTACCCAAACCTTTAGATTTCTCAAAAGTAAAGTGAATTATTGCAGATGGCTCCTAACATCCATTTATGGTGACAAACTAAAATCAATTGTGACAGATGAATCTATGAAAGAAATCCTTTAAACTCGAGATAAACTTGAATTATTAGGTATGTATATAACACTACTACTGTAAGAAAATTATTGTGTAAATGAAAATTGCTATGTTTGTAAATAAACTTTATTGATTTAAATAAATAGATAAAGAAGAAGAAGAAAAAAAAAAAACGTTCGTGACGCAAAGGTTAGTACCATGAACACGGACGCGTCAGCGATACGCGAACGGGACGGTTACTAATGTGGTGCAATACATACTTTTAAGCCCCTGCAAGACGCCCTTTCCCTACCCCATCCTCTTCCCCGCCGCCGCGCCGCGCCACCGCATTCCTTCATTGCTCAGCGAGTGAATGCAGTGATAAGTGTAGCTACCCCTGACATTCTTCAGCCCCCTTCGACAAACGTCGCATTTCTACATATCTTTGTTCATTGAAGTAAACTAACAACTAATGCCAGTGGTATGCAGGTGAGAGTGAATGCGCGCGTATAATGATGGAGCTGTTTATCAGTTGTCTTTGAACATGGCGTAACCTCGTTTAATGCGCCAGCTGCTCTTGAGTTGTGTTCAAACAATGGTGTAACATCTTTTCTGCCCGTGATATATTGAATGGATAATTTCCGTTCACTTCTGTGCCTACGTATACCAACACACGCACACACATGTAACGTATATATTGTGTATGTGAGAGATTGGCTGGTTTTGTGTTATGTGGACACACCATTTTGATATCGACATTGGTGGCACGGGAATCTGACACACGCACATATTCCATATTGCAGGAAAGGAAGGAGCTACGAATGTTCATGTATTTTTGCTATGTATATAAAATATGCATACATATACGCACATAAACACACTACTTTGCAGAGTTCCTTATTGCAGGACAGAAAGCAACTAGGAATGTCCATGTATTTTCTAAGCTTTTGACTTGCAGAATGCATAGAAAACCAATTGACGTAGGCCAGGTATTTTCGAAGCCTTTGACAGGCAGAATGCAAAATCGAATGAAATATGTTGCACAAAGGTTTGGCTTGTTGTGAATACTATGAGCTGCTTGTAAGATGATTATTAGTTGTCTTTGGCTTATGTTTACAGGTTAAATCATTGCAAAATGTTTTGGTGATGAAGATTGCAGAGGCATCGTCAGAGGTCTGATTAATTATAACTTGGTAAATGCAAATTTTGAAAGTGGTCTTATGTCGCCAAACTCAATTGGTAATACAGTTTTGAAGGTGAATTAACATGTACACCCTGTAATGTGATTTGAAAATTTTAAGTTTGTTGTTTATCTTAAGGAAGCTACCACTACCAAAAAAAAGCATGCCGTAAACCACCCGGGGGGGGGGGGGGGGGGAAGAAGCGACTTGCGTACGTGGTACGTGTACATAAGAAGACTGTGGCAAGTGGATAGATGTATAAAGTATAGGTTGCAACTTCTAGTAAGCCAGTGACTTGAAAGCAAACGGGTTGTGATGTCTGCATAACTTGTCAAGGTTAACCGTTGTCAAAGCGTGATTAACATGATTACGACGTGATAGAAGTTTCCAACGTGTGTATTACATGGTTGTGACGTGTGATATGAAGCCCATCATTACTGTTATGTTTGCAACTTGTATGCAGTAAGTTGCTAGTGTGTTAGACGTGCAGAATATATTGCCATCATGTTTATGGCAAGTTTGCAACTTATGTTTAATGAGTGGCCAAAATGTTGGATGTGCGCCATATGTTTATGACATGTCTGTGATGTTTTCAACTTGTGTGTAATAAAGTTGCCAACATGTTTGATGTTGGCAATGTATTGCCTAAATGTTATGTTTGCAACTTAGCTATTTCTAAGTAATGATGGTGTGTCTGCTCGGGTATTTCTAAGCAATGATGGTGTGTCTGCTCTGACCTTGGGAATTTATTTTTCCTGAAGGTTTAGTGCTTTTGATGAAGAAGCAATAGTTATCAGGTTTTGGGGTCAACTGTTATCTACCTTACTTTCTATCTCACCCAACAATGATGGGACACCTTGGGGAAGTTTTGGGGGTTTTGGTTGGGGAGAACAACATACAAACATAAACAAAGCAGCCATGTATGTGTTCTGGTAGAGGCCAAGGTATAGGCAAACCCTCAGGAAGCTCTATGTTCCATGGAACGGAGCAGCTGAGGGGAGGTGTGGTTCTCAGGGTGGTGAGTGTAGAAGGTATGATTTGGTAATGAGGAG
The DNA here is from genome assembly GCF_015104395.2 of Macrobrachium nipponense. Lineage (NCBI taxonomy): Eukaryota > Metazoa > Arthropoda > Malacostraca > Decapoda > Palaemonidae > Macrobrachium > Macrobrachium nipponense. The sequence continues at coordinate 2,814,198 of NC_087215.1, read as the reverse complement.
GGCAGTTGGATGTTAGGTAGAGAGGCCTGGTCGTAAGTAACAGGTGATTGACAAAGTAGTACTTTGTCAATCACCTGTTACTTAGCGTTATCATTATGCATAGCATATACCTACTTATGAATTTATACAGGTGTCCCCCCTTTCACATCTCAAATAAATGGTCGCCCTATGAGTAACCAAACACTTCCAGTACCAGATCATCAGACCGAGCAATCATAAATAAACATAAAACTTAGCAATCACAAGTAAATTTAAAATATCAGATCGATCGTCAACATACTGAACACCATCCTATTATAAAGCGATAAGAAACTTGTTGTAGTATATTAGGTAAATTCTCAATATGCTTTCAGCTAAGTAATTTCTTTAAACATTCTTATAACACTATAATTCAAACAGCTCTCCAAAGATATGAAGTCTTTGTAAATTTCAGGCCATAGTGACATCATGGATGATTTATCGAAGCACATCAAAGAATGTGGACTGTCTTCAAGGTGGATCGAGATTTTTCAAGAGCTTGGAATTGACACACTTGAGGATCTACGGAAAAGTCTTCACACATCAAGTATCAAGGAGGAGTTGAGGCGTCAGGCAAAGCAGGATGAGGAAGAAGCGCTGAGGATACTATTTGAATGTTGTGAGTATGATTTAAACTAACGTCAATATTCATTATAGACATGATCAGACATGATATAGTGCTCCTTAAAAAATAAAAAGGACTTGGATGCAACTTTTCAAAAGCCAGTATTTTGTGAGGATATCAATTAGATTATAAAATTTTTGGCACATAGCCAAGTGCCGGAGCCGAGGGGCCATTCACCGCATGTATATCTTTAGAAAAAGACACTATCGCACAAACAAACATGCAAACAACCGATCTAACATACAATTCATTCATTCATAAAAGTCAAACAAGAAACCTAAAACAATTAAGGGAACAAAATTACAATTTGTAAAAAGAGATTAATATTTTTTACAAATGTCATAATTTGCTCTGCCTGGGCACCTTCACCTAAAATATCGGCAAGAGTCTTATTTGCCAACAAACAAGCTCTACATTTGTTTTCAAAATGAGGGCACCCCACCAAAATATGCACCACAGTCAAATCCACATGACAGGTGGGACAGCGAGGAACCTGCCTATCCACTCCACTCGTCATTAGATACCCGTGAGTATATTTAGTGTGGCCAATACGCAATCTAGCTAAAACTGTCTTGGACCTTCTATCCATCTGTCTATGAGGCCAAGGATGAACAGTAGGCCTAATTAACTTTAATTTGAGATTATTATCTAAAGTAGACGAGTGGGCCTGCCACTGGTATTTACAGTAAAATTGAATGGTACTTTTAAAATCAGAAACAGGGACGCCCTTGTTGGAAATGTGCCTAAGCCTAGTTGGAGCCTTAGTTGCAGCATCGGCTCGCTCATTCCCAACAATACAACATGGGACTGAGACCAACAAAACCTAACAAAAACCTCTTCTATTAATTTAAAGATAAAACCAGTCTTGTACCTCTTGTACTAAAGGGTGGGAAGAGACCAGGCTTCTAAGAGAGGATAAAACACTCAAAGAGCCGGTAAAAATGGTAAAAACCTTGTCAGTACAAGATCTATAAAAAATATATTTAAGAGCAATCAAAACTGCCAGCAGTTCAGCTGTAAAAACGGAGGAATTAGATGGAAGCTTCTTTTTAATAATAATATCACTTGTCACTACAGAGCAACCAACACCATCAGAACCCTTCGAGCCATCAGTATATAATATATATGGTAAGAATAAAGTTTCTTTTGATCCAAGAAACTTGCCCTCAACTGATCGCCAGAACTTTTGCTCCTGCTGTCCCTAATTGGGCAGATCTCTAAGCATGGTTTATTCCAAGGAGGAAACTTCGAGGGTGAAATTTCAGCTACTGCAGGAGGTAGTAATCCCACCTCCCTGGCAGAGCTTGCTAGTCGAACTTCAAGCGACTTTGGCAGTCTAGGTCTATTTGGGGCTCTATTACTTGGTTCTTTAACGTACTTACAGGTGGGGTTCAGCTTTGATGTGAGTACTCTTGACTTGATATGCATCTCAAGCCTAATTCCTCCCTACAGATAAATAGTGTGGGGAAAACCTGACTCAACATATAGGCTTTCTACTGGTGAAGTTCTATAGGCTCCTGTACATATACGTAAAGCCATATTATGGACAACATCTAATTTCTGCAGTGTTGTCTTGCATGCACAACCATAAACTTGACAACCATAATCAATTTTGCTGAGGCATAAAACCTGGTACGTCCTCAAAAGGATGATTCGATCTGGCCCCCAATTAAAATTTTACACAACTTTAAGAATATTAAGACGAAGCCTTACGTTACACACAGCTTCATTAATATGTTGAATAAAAGTTAATTTTTGATCAAATGTAACACCTAGATACTTAATGCTATTTTCATAAGGTAAAATGGAACCATTTAAAAACAACATAGGGATCTCTTCCACTCTTCTTAATCGACAAAATCTTATAGCTTTGGTTTTTTCTGGTGAAAATTTGAACCTCTTAGCACTGGCCCATAATGTTGCAGCATTAATAGCAGTCTGGATCTTTTGACAAGCTTCGACAGCTGTAGACTTACTACAGATTATTGCATAATCATCAGCAAAGGCCAGACCATGCACCCCACCGACGAGGAACTTGTTTTCTAGTAGCTCCTCGTTGAACAAACTACATTAAAGAGTGTGGGACTAAGGACGCTTCCCTAAGGTAACCCTTCTTTTGAGGGTAAGCAGAAGAAATGTAAGAGCCCATTCTTACTTTCAGGTAATGTTTGACAAAAAATCTTTAAGACAATAGAACAAATTACCCACAATACCCCAGTCAACAAGTTGCATAAGGATACCCCCTCGCAAGGTAGTGTCGTAGACTTTTTCCAGGTCATAGAACACTTCTATTTTTCCTAAAGCTAAACTCGATTAGATAAAAGATTCTTTGACTCCAAGTACCACACAAGTCGAGCATTGACCGTCCTCTCATATATCTTGCTAACACAACTAGTTAGGGCAATTGGCCTATAGTTCTTAGGAAGGAAGGAATCTTTAAAAGGTTTTAAAACCGGTACAATAATAGATATCTTCTAAGACTCTGGTGAAGTTCCTGAAAGCCAAAAACAGTTTAAAATGTCTAAAAGAAATTGTTTTATACTTGTAGGATGATTAAAAATCATTGTGTACAGTATATCATGTTCCCCAGGAGATGTTGGGAAAGATAACGAGATTGCATGATCTTATTCTTTCATGGTGAAAGGAAGATTATACGACTGAATTTAAACTAACAGGAGGAACAACTGTGGCACCGTCCCTAATATTCCTGAATGCAGGAGAGTAATGTAGGGCACTAGATATATTGGAGAAATACCTACCAAGGGTTTCTGCAACTTCTCTGGAATCAGATATGAGGAAGCCATCAGTTTTCAATATAGGCAAGGGAGGTGGAGAAAATTTCCCTTGCAGTTTTTAGATTCTGTTCCAGACTAATGACATAGGGAATCATATTTCCACTCACTTATGTATCTAATAAAGGATTCCCTCCTTGCTTGCTTAAATGTTTTCTTTTGCTTAGCAAGAACTCTTTTATAGATAATTTTATTGACTAAGCAAGGATATCTATGATATCTCTTGTAGCAAGTTCTTGTTATCTTTTGGCTCAAGGCACATGAATCACTCCACCAAGGTACCACAGGACGCCGAGGTTTACCAGAAGTTCGAGGAATGGACAGCATGTCACCACAATATACTAATTAAATACTCATAAGCAGATGTTGGCCTCTGAAAATTATTTATCTCCTGATCAACTTCAGTAGATTTTTTATTTTAATAACCCCCAGTCAGCCTTCCCTACCTTCCATTTTGGTAAATATGAAGATGGAATATTTTTCATATACTTAAAGTGAATGGGCCAATGATCACTGTCATGATCATTCTGGTCTACTAACCACTGGTAATCTAACCTCAAAGATGAAGAGCAGATAGTGAGGTCAATGGTCGAATCAGTATTGTGAAAAAACATCATGTCTTGTAGGGAACCATCATTCATTAAAGTGATGTCATTTAAGTCAAGCACCTGTTCTATTATTAAACCCCACAGGTCGCAGTTTGGCTCTCCCCAGAGGGTGTGCTTGTCATTAAAATCCCCCATCAGAATGAAGGGTTTAGGAAGCTGGTCTATCAATGTCTGTAGATCGTTTAATTCTAGCTGACGGGGATTACCCTGCGTATTCTGCAATCTATTTTCAAATGATGGATCAAGGTATAGAGAACAAATAGTGATCCATTTATAATTGAAAATTTGAACTGCACAAGCCTGCAACACAGTGTTCAACTGAACAACCCTGTGATTAACTGACTTGCGGACTATGATGCCTGTGCCGCCCTGAGCACGTACACCTATCAAGGGTGGAGACCTATGAAATGAATAATTAAATCCCAAGTTGGGAGTATGCTCTCCCAACTTTGTCTCCTGAAGACGCATCACAGATAGGTCATGTTCCTTAAACAGAACCTGAACTTGCTGTCTATTTGGTATAATGCCATGGATGTTCCACTGCATGAGAGCCATTCTTTAGAGGATGAAGAGATCTTAAAATTCTCTACTAAGTTAGGAATTTGTGTCCTGGTAAGAGAGATCTTATCAGTTTTACCACTACTTTATTATCTAGATCTAGGTGTTACAGATCTTTTAGATGATGGGCCTTCACTTTCCCTTTCAGTTTTGCTTTTGTTTTTCCTATGATGGCTGAGTGACTGTGAATGAGCGAAGAGGGGGAAAGGGCCCTCTTCTGACGAATAAAGAGGGCCTCCATCTCCTCACCAACATCTCCACGGTGCACTGTAATATCAGGATCAGGTGAGGGCTCAATGTCAGGCAATGTCCCTGACAGAGAAAAGTCGTCAATATACTTAGATCCGGCTTGAACCAACGGGGTACCCTGGCTTGACCAGAGTTTCTGTAATATGAGGAGCCCCACCAGAGGGGCATGGGAAGCCCCAACAGAGGGGGGGGCCGTGGGTTGCCCCACTAGAGGGGCCATAGGAAGCCCCACTAGAAGGGGCTCCAGAAGTAGCAGTATTGGATTGTTGTGCTTTCAAGGCATCTGAATAAGATTTCCTTGCCAACAGCTTCTTGGCCTGTCCCGCACTGATGTGTCGGTAATAGATTTTAGTAATGCCTCTTGTTCTTTCTTGAATGCACTACATTTCTTATCACGGGCTCGATGTTCACCCTTACAGTTCACACAAATTACCAGTCCAGAACATTCCTCATGCTCAGGCTGGCCACACAATTCACAAAGTTTATTTCTGGTACAAACCTTAGTGTCCAAAAACAAAACATTTAAAGTACTGGAGCACTCTTGGTCTATAAGGACAAACTTTCATAATTTCACTGTCAAGAACAATGTCTGATGGCAAAAAAAAATTTACAAATATTAAAATAGCATCGACAAGCAGGGCACTTTGAAAGCCTTCCAAACCACATCTGGACACATTTCCAAAATTTCCTCCTCGTCCATTTCATGTCATTCTTCATTAAGGGGACCGTCGGCTATGGCGGATGACTTATCAACTTGAAAAAAATGAAAAATCGAGTTATTATTTCTATCTATGCAGAAACATGCCATACATGCTTTCTAGAAGTTTCAGCCAATTATTTTTACAAATAATGAAGATATAGCAGTTTTTAAATGATGACGTCATCCTAACTGCGTCGTCTGTATGACTGAGTTTGACAGGATTGTCTTAGCGTGTTTATTTTTGCATATGTACAGCGATTTTTTCAGATTTGTTTCGAAATTCTCATACGTCTGGCAGCAATGGAAGGTAGGGTGAGAGCTCTGGGCAGTTTTAGGCGAGACTCAAGAGAACAACTCGGTTACTCCACAGACGTTAAAGTGGTTGCATGCACATGCATTGGTTTACTTGCTGTTTACGTTGTTTTTATAACTTCCTAGTGAACTTAAGCAATGCCGAAGTTACCTAAGATCAAGAAGGCTACTCAGCAACTAAGGCTAGCAAAATTAGCGAAGGCCAGGAGTGTGCTGAAAGAAAAACACGAAAATTCATTGTTATGAGCTCCCTCGTTGTCTCGTGTCACGCTGTCAACATCATTGTCTCCTGTCACACTTAGGGTATTAATACCCCTTTTAGGGGGAGGACCAGGATCCTTGATGTAGTAATCAACAATAAAAGTACAAATAAAGTAATTATAATAATGTTGTTTTGACTTTTCTAAGAGAAAAGCAGAAATTTACATAGCAAATCTTTGGGAGCTCATAACTCAAAAACATACTTATTTGCATGTTGATAGCCATTACTCGGTTATTGATTGTCCAATTTTAGAGAGAGAGAGATATCATTAGAAAGAGGAATAAAAATCCCATAATTCCTTGAGAGCCATTTTTTTCTTTCTTCCTTTCTTTTTTTTATGATTTTTTTTTTCGAGTGTCTAGACAAAAAAAAATTTTTTTTTATTCATAAAAAAAGAAAAAAATCAAAATTCTGTCCTCAGAATTATTCCATATATAAAGTAGATTTAATGGTATGATTTTCAATACAATTGATGTCATATTGGTGGAGAAATCGCTACCTAAATTTTTTTTAAATAATAATTTTTACTACTAAATTAAAAGATTTTGCTCAAATGACTTTAAATTTCCGTATGATGAAGATACTATATATATCTAAAACATATAGGGAAATTATGTATTTTGAATAATAATAAAAAGAATACACAACATAGGGGACGGTCCCCTTAAAGATAACACCCTTCGCAACCCTCGGGATCAAGCGTCAAATTTAGGAGCATTACATCTGTCTTGGTATGAACTGAAAATTATGATGCCGAAAGTTAGTTACTTCTGGACTCCCAACATTCCCAATCTTCTGGCTTACCAACCTCTTCACCTTGAAGAGATTGCCTCTCTCACCATGTGTTGTAATAATTAACCACTTAGCTGGGTCTCTTGATCTGGAGGTTTTACTGGTTCTACTAGGATCTTTAGTTTCATTTGGTGGTCTATAAATGTCAAGATACCAAAGTGACCTCTTCTGCCTCTACAAGTCCAACAATCTAGAATCTAACCTGAACTCTCTGTAGCCTCTGTGAGCTTCAAATTCGTTGTTGAAAAGAGTCCAGAATTCATAAAAACAATAATTTTTACCAATTCCGTTCCATAATTCTTAATGTTCCCAAATTTACAGAATTCATTAAATAGTGTGTCATAATTCCAGTCTAAAAGGACTGGTATCACATACAAAATGGTAGTAACAAGTTCATTCGAAAAAGTCACAATGGAGGAATTACCAGAATTTTCCTTGTCCTTATCCTTGCCTAAGTCGTCAACAGAAGGTTTTACTAATGTCTCCGTAAGACAAAGAATTGATGATTCGTCCAGGTAGCCCCCACCAACCATGGAGCCACTTTTAGAGAACAGTGTTATCCCATACAGGGCTGCCCTAGGGCTACCACCCTGATAGATATACACCCCACCCTCAGTGCTCAAGGCATCATGATGTCCGTCGAGATCAGACCCAGCACTAAGAGCAGGGTTTGACATCTAAACTTTTCCTTTGCTTGACCATGTTAGGTACTAGAGTTCTACGGATGAAGTGGCATGCCAACCATCCTCACCCTCCATCAGATCCAACGAACAAGTCCAAATCATGTCCAAAATCAATCCAAAAGTCATCAACATAAAATCCATACCTTATAGGGGGAGGAAGCAGAAAGATGAAATGTTTTTAGTAAAAGGAAAAGGGCTGACTTATCTAGTTGGATCAACAGCTGGGCACCAAGCCCCAGGGAGAAAGCAGTTCCCACCAGGCATCAGGGCCCAGCTGCTGAACCCTAAGCCCCTCATCCTTGGCAAGGCTTCAGCATCTGGCGGGGTTGTGAGGATATCATTATGTTTGTGAGCTATAAACTTCCAACCTCCTTCGGATGGATACACCTGGTACCAGAGTTCTGAGGTAAGAGGCCAAGGTTATTAAGTTTCTCCACTAACAGAAAGTAGGATAATGTGGCCAATGGTTGTGGTGAAATTAAGTATCTGCCTCAAAACCCCATTGGATGAGGCCAAGGATAGTGGCGGAACAAACTCTCTACCCTCAATAGCCAATAGCACAATAAGGCCAAGGGGGAAAAGGCCATGGATTGTCTGTTACATCATTTAGTTTGCCAAATGGCAGAATGTTGAGCCAATGTGGGAAACGGTGCATTCAAGGGAAGGTTGACTGTTTGGACCCAAGAAGTAACCTCCACAGAGGACAAGGTCGCAGGGTAATGCACACAGGCCAGAGCAAGGATTCCATGAATTTTCATATGCCACACAAAGTAATCATCAAAACTTTCTTTGGCCAGCGCACATCCTCTTAGGGTCGGATGAAATGTCAATTAGATGTTTAATGTAAAGACACCAAATTGGAACACAAAACTGGTACCAAATTGCAGTATAAAACTGCAGTTACTTCTTGACCATAAAATCTTCATGTAATACATGTTCCCATCTTGTACTTTTTTCATATGTTGTCATTCCCACCTGAAATGTTTTATCCATTACTGAATTTGACAACTTACAAGTCCCAACTAACACAGTGGAATAATTATACATAATTAAAGACGGACAAAAGAGTGAGAAATTTACGTGACTGGATTGACACATCAGGTTTTAGGTCTTTGTTACCAAAGTGATTTTCTTAAGTACTACCTGGAGGGCAGATCCCCAGGTTGTCTGTGAAGTTGAAGTGCCACTAGTAATGTGTTCTCTAATAGTCTAATGTTTAGTGCAGTAAAACCATTCATTCATGCCAAGATAAACCCCTCTTCTCTTACTGAGTGAAGATCTTAGGTTTACTAGAGCTGAGGTTCATATTGAAGGGAAGACTATGTGACTGTTTCAAGTTATGTCGGCTGAAGCCAGTTTATTTATTCTAAGCATTACTACACTGCAAGAACATTTAATATAAGTTGTAATACATGTTAATACATTTTTTATCTTACAGGTGTATTGTATGACGACACTCCATGTGACGTTAGACAAGATCAGTCATGTCTGGAAGTTTCACAGTGTGGTGACGGTGCTGAACGTGAATCAGGAGCAGTGGATTTACAACAGCAGAATCCTAATGAGGTAGAACTCTTAGAAAAGCTAGGTTTAACTTCTTTTTTCCCAGATAAAATTACATTAGATGTAGTGAACAAGAAGTCATCACAGAAGTTAGAATATGTAAAGGATATACCTTGGTATGTGCTTTCCAAACTCTTAATGCTAGATTACAGGGCAAGAGATGCCATCATTACACCAAACATTAAGAGAGAGCTTGCTACCGCATGTAAACAGCCAGGTATGCCAGCAAGAGATGACATTGAGGACTTTCTTACAGAGTTGACTGGGGAACATTCAGGAGATGTTGCTTTTGCTCCCCACCCAACAGATGTAATTATGGCAATCATCATGTGCTCATCTTACTTTGTAAAACAGATCATCTGTGAAAAACTGTTCTTGTGCAAGTTAGCCATCCCGTTAGTCCTACCTTTTCCAAAACAACCCTCAATGTTACTTTTGTGGCCCCTGAGAACTATCCACATAGAGAATTATTCTGATCGTAGAAGCTGCCCGTCAGTATCGGCATTAAAGCAGCCTATTCCAGTGATATCATGTTTGAGACTGGGGGAAATTTCACAATCAAAATCTAAAATCTTGAATGAAGTTTTGAATGACCAAAGTCATCCCACTTTCTTTCACAAAGATTGTGAAAACGGAATGAATAAGCGCTCATTTTCAGAAGGGTCTGTAGAAGTTGCTTGGCAGCTTCATGTGCCAAGAAGTGATAGGTCAGAAAAGGTCAACAAGACTACCAAGGTCATTTTGAATCTTCGGGGGAATGGAGAAGCATATGAAGCGACCACCCACTTTCTTTTCAAAGTGTCCAATGTTGCTATTGTGATGATAGATATCCAACACTGTAAAAGCGACTACATTTCTGAATTTTTAGAGAGAGTTTCACAGTATGATTCAAGTTGTATCCTAGTTGTAACCAAGCAGCCAAATGCACTCCTTGGCACAAAGGAGAAAGTGGAAATTAGAATGTTTTTAGAGACATTGCAGAAGATGGAGTTTCCCAGGGAAAGAATAATATTTGACTTTGAAGGAGCAAAGGCAAAGAATGTCAGGGTTTTTAAAGAAGAAATAGAACGGAAATTAGATCAGTGTTTAGAAGGAGTGAACCCTAGATATTTTGAACACGTGTTTGAGGAAGCAGCAGAAGCCTTTGGAATTACTGTGGATGAAAAGGCCGTGAAGTGCAGGAAAGTGAAAGGCAGAGCACATTGTCTTCAGAAATGTATTGAAGAACAAAATAACGTCTGCCTAAAAACTCACCATCTACGGATGCAGTGCAAACCTTGGATAAAATGGGCAAAACTGAATAAGGAAGAGCACAGACAGGAGCATAAAGGTAATAGTACAATAGATGCATATGTTGACAAGATTTACAGAGAAAAACTGAAGGAAAGAGTTGAACAGCTTCGGTTCTTACAAAGCCAAACCAAGGTGTTTGGTATGTTTATGAAAGATTTGGTCAGTTTTTCCAAAATTCAAAGGGTATACTATCTGAAGTGGCTGAAAATCTATCTTGATGACTTGTCTAGACAAATACTGCCAGAGCAGCAAATGAAATTTAATCAGTTGTGGAATGAAATTAGCCTAATGGATGACAAGGCTCTGGGAGAAGGACCCCAACCTAAGGACATGAAGCAAAAGAGGGATGATCTTCAGAAGCGACTAAAATCTCTAGAACAAGAACTGTCGGATTCTTCTTTTGGCTTGGAACATTTTATGAGGGAGGCAGCACAAGCCTACGAAGCTTTTTCAGCCACACGAACCAAGAATCATAAGATTGCTCATATAAAAGATTTACCCAAAATAATGGCTGAACTTATGATGCAAGGCTTTCCTTTGGAACTCATGAATGAGATGCAGCTCACGTACCACCTTGTTTGGGTAGAAGCTGTGTTACAACAGCTGAAACAGATAATTGGTGACAAGAAGATTTTTGTTTTGTCCATCTTGGGAATCCAAAGCTCTGGAAAGTCGACATTGCTTAATGCAATGTTTGGCTTGCAGTTTGCCGTTGCTGCCGGAAGGTGCACACGTGGGGTCTATGCGCAACTTTTGCCGCTGCCTGAGGAGTTTTCATGCAATAAGTACGAGTACCTTCTGGTTGTAGATACTGAGGGACTGAGGGCTTCAGAGTTAGGTCATGAAAAGGTCCAACATGATAATGAAATCGCAACCTTTGTAATTGGGATAGGAGATATGACACTAGTCAACATCAAAGGTGAAAATGTAACGGAGATTGAGGATGTACTACAGATCGTTATCCATGCATTGCTGAAAATGAAACTGGTTAACAAAAGACTAGCATTACAGCCATCATGTTTTTTCATTCATCAGAATGTACCAGCTCCAGATGCTGCTGAGAAACTAAAGCTAGGCCAACTCAAGTTTATGGAAACCTTGAACCAGGTGACAGCAGCGGCGGGAAAACAAGAGGATGCCCCAGAAATTACTCGATTCAGGCAACTCATAGAATTTGATTACAACACAAACATTTTATACTTTCCCGACTTGTGGAAAGGTAACCCTCCTGTGGCAGCAGTAAATCCTGGTTACAGTGAAAGCATTAGTAAAGTCAAGGAAGTATTGCTTAAAGATGTAATGCGAAGAAGAACGTTTCAAGTTGGTATTCAGGAATTTCTCATGAAACTGAAAGACCTGTGGAATGGTATATTGGATCAAAACTTTGTATTCAATTTCAGAAACAGTCTTGAAATTGAGGCTTATAGCATGCTTGAGAATGTACAGTCAGAATTACAGTGGTCTCTGAAAAATGCAGCAATGAAGTGGTTAAATGCTAAAAGAAATGTAATCGAAAACAGTGATAGTATAGCCGATTCCATGGAGGCCTCACTTACTGGTGAACTCCGGAGTCATCTTGGAAAGGAATTAGCTGAAGTGAAAAAGAAGTTAGAGAAACATTTTGAAAGCAGATTTGCTGCAGTTTTAGAACAATGGAAAGCAAAATCATTTATCAGGCTTCAGGAAAGCTATAATGACATAGAAAGAAGAACGATCAAGTCCTTGAAAGATGAACTGAGAAGGAAAGTAGTCCAAGTAGACTCTCTGAAAGATGTTAAGAAATACAAGTCTCTCATAATGAATGAAGCAAAGAATTGGGCAAATGAAATAAAGCAGGATAAACTAGACGAAATCCTAAATGACCAAGATATGAAAGTTCACTTTAGATATAAGTGGGACGAATGGATGAAGAAAGTGGACTGTGGGAATGATGACAATGAAGAAAATATTGAAAGTAAAATAACGAAGATTTTGCATGAAACATTCCCAGAAGATCACGTACTTGTGAGAGAATCATTATCAAGTGCACAGTCGATGTCAGTGAACTTATTGCAGCAAAAGCTTTATGACTTTGTTGACCAGTATGTTGCCAACAACTGGATACATAGTGGCTGGATGTCAAAACTAGTAACTGGGATGTTACCAAAGGCAGTCGTTGGAGATTCTCCAAAGAATAAAGCAAAAATGATTATTAATAAAAAAGTCAGTGATATGCATTCTTTGGTGCGAAATGCAAGTAGGCCCATTGAACGTGACGACATTAAAGTTATTTTAGAAGGAACTAAGGCTATAGTAAATGAAATATTGAAATCTGGAATAGGTATCGAACTGGTAGATCAGTTTACAGTATGCATGGCATTTTGTTTTTACAAATATGTTTGTGAGGAGTGTAACCAGTCGTATAAGGTCAGTATAATCAATGGAAATGTAGTGGATGAGCACAATTATCCAAATGAAATGTTTAAAGAGGTACTTTCCCGGTATTTTCCTGAATGTAGTCCTCTAATTGAGGCAGTCCTCCAGCAGGTTTCTGTGAAACCAAGTGTTCTTGCTGTCACAGAGCAAGATATCAAGGTACACAGGCGAGGAGTATGCATTGTTCATGCTCTTGTTGAGGCTGTACGGACGCTTCAAAGATTAAATCAGAAATTAGAGACATATGTCAATAAAACTGAAAATCTGAGTTTTAAAGAGGAGTATGTGGAGGAAATTGTAAAGATGGTAAAAGAACATGCATATATACATGATGATGTAAGGTTCACTAAACTATTTATTGTTAAGTTAGCAGTCCAAGCGTGTTACTACGCACTTCCAGTGTTTTGTGAAAAACACAAGAAATATAAGGACTCCCTTAATCCAGCAATGTATCTGGAAAGGGAGTACTATGACACTTTTTATGAAATTTTTCGAAGTTCTGTCCGTAAAATATCTGACGAGAAAGCACTGGCCCAGATTGTAACTGAACGCCTGTGTAAAGCAGTGCAGTCTGCAGTAGACAGAGATATTCAGAGAGAATTGGCTGATGATGTGAGAATCAATGTATCACAAGTTAAACTGAAGTCAACACTACTCAGGGCAGTATTGCACAAGCTGCTGGATGAGGACAATTTTGAAGAGTTTATGCTGTATCTTGAAAACTTGGATGCCTGCCTTCGGAAGTGGATTGCTCATTTTCTTGACGAGTACCTATTTATGGAGGGAGAGAATAGGTGCAGGTATGTGCAGATTGTTATGAAGGAAGCGAAGATTCTGTTATCCAAAATCTCTGAAAATGCCTTACAGACTTCTGTGGAGGTACCAGATGAGCAGGTGACACAAGGTGATATTAACCAATGGGTTTGGGAGTTCCACAAAAAGGTGTCAGACAAAGTACCAATTCCACTTGATGATATTTTAAGTCTCGTTGATGGATATGAAGTCCTTTCAATTGAATCATTCAAGAAAGCCTTAAGTGAATATTTAAAGAACTCTGATAAGAAATTCCAGAGGGTCTATGTAAACCATTCACGTGACCACCTGAAAAATGTGGACCCACCCACCATCTATGATATCATCTTCGAGGAATGTGTAGGGTGCACTGAAAGATGTCCCTTCTGTCACGCACCTTGCACTCTGAACAATGCAGACCATATCCAGCAGGAAATAAAACACAACGCAAAGGAACATTATTCACAGGCATGTGGGAAATACAGGTGGGTGAGCAACAACAAGTTGGTTACAGAAAACTGTACTGCAACTGTTGCTGGTAACGCACAGTTTCAGTGCAACGAAACAAACTACAGGTGGCATCCCTATAAAAGTTATCATGAGATATTCCCAGACTGGAAGATTCACGGAGATATATCCGTTGAGGCAACACCTTACTGGAAGTGGTTTTTAGTCAAGTACGAGAGGCAGTTAGCTGAAAGGTACAGGGCTGAAAGACCTGATATTCCAGAGTCGTGGAAACAAATTACCAAAGACATGGCACGAGAATCGCTTCGCAATTAGACAATGTCGATGGCGTGAATTAAATATTCCTTTATTTTATATTTGTAAGAGAAGAGTGATTGTGAACTACATTACAATTTGTAATCTGACTATAGTCTTTGAGATGAGAAGTTCAATAGCATGAACCAAGATTTATGTGGAGTCCAAAGTAGAATCATCAAATTTTGTTGTCTACTGTACACATATTTGCAAATCAATGTATGTTTGGTAAGTCTCCAGTGATATTGCTATAATTTAGAACATTACCCTGATTATGTTGTACAGATATTTGCCATTTTTTTACTACACCAAAAAGTATTTTTCGATGATGTTAGCTATAATTTAGAACATTGTTGATAGTACAGATATTTGCAAAACAATCCTTTTGGTTTCTACGGGAAAGTAAATATTCAGTAATATTAGCTGTAATTTAGAACATTGCTCTGGTTATATTGCACAAATATTTGCAAAACAACTTATATTATGTAGAAAATATAAATTTTCAGTGATATTAGCAGTAGTTTAAAACATTGCTTTTTGTACTGGTATTTGCATAAACAATGCTTATGGTCTACACTTGAAAGTAATTTAGAAAACTGTTTTACTTATGGTGTGCAGATATGAAAGTGATTTAGAAAACTGTTTTATATATGTTGTACAGATATTTTTAAAAGAATAATTTTTTCTTATTTACACTAGAAAGTAATCTTTCAGTATATTGGCTATATATTTGCAAAACTGTCTTTGTTCTTCACTGTACAGAAATTTTTCAGTAATGCTAGCTGGAATTTAAATTATTGCTCCGCTTATATTGTACAAATGATTGCAAAACAATTTTTACAGATATTTGCAAAAGTTTATTTTTATGGAAAAATTATTTTCTCGGTAATATTAGTTGTAATTTAAAATGTTGCTCTGATATTCTACAGAGAGGGAAGAGTTGTCAGCATATTAAAAAACATGTTCAAGCTGTTTATCTTATTCATCAATAAAGAGTGAAAGCACTGTGGTAATTTTTTTCAACCAAAATTCTCAAGATGGAAACGGAAGAGAAGTAAACAAACTTTTGAAAAGGGGCAATTGCAGATTCGGAGAAAGATGTTACTACAAACATCCTAAGGTATGTCACAACTATGAAATATATGGTATATGTACATACCTAGATGGCTATGAGGATGATTGCAGAGATGTACATCCAAAAATATGCAAAAACCTAAAACAAGGAAAAGGATGTAAGTTCGACAAAAAAATTTAAATATATGCACCCTGTAGCCATGAATCATAATCAAATAAATAATCAATCAAATATTAAAATCCAAAATAGGAAAGAAACAAATAAAGAGAGGAACAAAGAATATCAGGTGAAAGAAAAAACCAAGCCATCACCGCGATATGGTGGGTCACCAAAATATTTCCAACCATCAGCTCCAAGATACAACTCAAGAGATAAGAACTGTATTTATGATGCAAGAGGATATTGCAGATACGGAGAAAATTGCAGATTCAGACACAAAATGAATAATTATGATGAAGGAAGATCAAATATAATGGAAAAGTTGGATTTTTTAATGTCAGAATTTCTGGAAATGAAGAAAAGAACAACATACCAGAACAGGAAAGAGACGGGGAAATCCTTATTATTACCCATATTAAATGAAAGGATGAAAACACGCAAACCATCAGTGATGATGTGCAGGTTTGTTTAGTTACGAGTAACTCAAAAAGAAAAATAGAGTACTTAGAAGAACTAACCCAAATTGAAAAGAAAATAGATATAATGAATATAAGTGAAACCTGGTATTCCCAAGAGACGGGGAATGATGATCAAATAAAAGGGTTCCAAACTTGTAGATCAAATAGAAAAAATAGGAATCAAGGGGGAACCGCAATATATGGGAAAGACAAAAAACAAGGAAAAATATATGAGAAATATAGTAACTCAGAATGTGAACTAATAGCGATAGAATTTGAATCTGAAAAATTATTGAACATAGTAATATATAGACCCCCTAATACTGAAGAGTTTGACATAATAATAGAAAAATTGGATGATATATGTAGAAATTACAATGACTGAACTATTCTTCTATCTGGAGACTTTTACTTTCCTTTCGTAGACTGGAAAGAACGAATAGGAGATTGTGGTTGTATTTATACATATAAAAAGAGAGATTAATAACAGTGCAGAAGATATGAGGCAATTCGAAAACCTATTAGATATGCTACTAGAATACAGCATTCAACAAATAAATCACCTGCCAACAAGAAAGGAAAATACTTTAGACCTAGTATTTGTGAACGAGATGAATTATGTTAAAGAAATAATAGTTTATAATGCAAGTATTTCAGTCCATAATGTCATAGAATTAACAGTCCATTCCAAAGCAAGTGAAAACAGAGATAACCAAGAAATGAAAAAGTGGGAAGGACATGGAAAATACAACTTCTACAGTAAAAATATAAAATGGTCAGAAATAAATGAAGAATTAAAGAAAGATTGGGATAACATTTTCTTAAGTGATGACATAAGGGTAAATACGGAGATATTATATAAAATATTAGAGAAAATAGTGGAAAAATATATACCGAAGAAGAAAAGTAAACATTAGTCAGAAAGTGGAAAAAAGGTCTTGCAAAAGAAAAAAATGCATGGAAAGTTATAGAACTAAAAAGTAAGATAGAAAATGCAGAACAAATACAATCAAAAGAAAATGAAAAACGGGACTTGGAAGAAAAAACCCTAGTAAATATCAAGCAACAAAACCCCACACTATTATACTCGTACGCAAAAAAGGTATGAATAAAAGAAGAATAGAAATTGGCCCTCTAAGAATTGAAGGGAGATTAACGAATGAAAAAAAGAAAAAAAGGAAATATGCAACATATTGGCAGAACGATATAAGAGAGAATTCACCCCTACAATAGATAATGAATATAATGATATAGAAGTAAGGGATGAAAATAGTGAATATTTAGCTGACATTTTTGTGGCAGGCTATTAATGAAATTAAAAATGGAGCTGCAGCAGGGGACCTGATGAGTTCCTGCTATTTTGGTTTAAAGAAGAGTAGTTAATTCTATCGCAAAGCCACTTGCAATATTATTAAGACAAAGTGTAGATACAGGCAAGATTTATGATGAGCACAAATTAGCATATATTACCCCTACTTTCAAAAGTGGATCAAGACTAGAGGCAAGTAATTATAGGCCTGTGAGTCTAACACCACATATTATGAAAGTGTATGAAAGGGTAATGAAGAAAAATATTATGAACAATTTAATAAAAAATAATTTGTTAAATATAGGACAACATGGTTTCGTACCAGGAAAAAGTACACAAACCCAACTGTCAGTCCACCGTGAGAACATATACAAAAATATGAAAAGCAGAAATGAAACAGATGTGGTTTATCTAGACTTTGCAGAAGCTTTTGACAAGGTAGACCATAATATATTAGCAAAGAAAATTAGAAAACAATATCGTTGGATAAAGTAGGAAGATGGTTAAAAGAAATTTTACACAACAGAAAACAGATAGTTATTGCAAACAAGAAATCGGATGACGCTAATGTAATATCCGGTGTGCCACAAGGTACGGTGTTAGCTGCAATACTGTTTGTTATTATGATTGAAGACATAGACAGTAATGTTAAGGATTCGGTAGTGAGTAGTTTCGCCGATGACACAAGAATAAGTAGAGAAATTACTTGTGATGAAGATAGGAACGCGCTACAAAGAGACCTTAACAAAGTATATGATTTGGCAGAGGTAAATAGGATGGTATTTAACTCAGATAAATTTGAATCAATGAATTATGGAGACAGAGAAGGAAAGCTATATGCATATAGGGGACCTAATAATGCGACAATCACAAATAAGGAAGCAGTTAAAGACCTTGGTGTGATGATGAATAAGAACATGTTATGCAATGATCAAATAGCAATTCTATTGGCAAAATGTAAAGCAAAAATGGAATGTTGTTACGGCACTTCAAAACAAGAAAAGCTGAACACATGATTATGCTTTATAAAACATATGTTCGTAGTCCACTTGAATATTGCAATATGATATGGTACCCACACTATCAAAAGGATATTGCACAAATAGAGATTGTACAAAGGTCCTTTACAGCTAGAATAGAAGAAGTTAAGGACCTTGACTACTGGGAAAGACTACAGTCATTAATATTATCTAGTTCTAGGAAAGGAGGAAGAGAAAGCTACATGGTAATTCAGGCATGGAAACAGATAGAAGGAATAGCCGAAAACATCATGGAGCTAAAAATATCAGAAAGAGCAAGCAGAGGTAGACTAATAGTGCCCAAAACCATACCAGGAAAAATAAGGAAAGCACAAAGGACATTAATCCACTACGCACCAGCATCGATAATCTGAGGAATATATCAGGAGTGAGCGTAGATGTGTTTAAGAATAAGCTCGACAAATATCTAGGCTGCATCCCAGACCATCCAAGATTGGAAGATGCAAAATATACCGGAAGATGTACTAGCAACTTTCTGGTAGATATTAGAGGTGCCTCACACTGAGGGACCTGGGGCAACCCGAACAAGATGTAAGGTCTGTAAGGTAAGGTCTCTCTCTCTCTCTCTCTCTCTCTCTCTCTCTCTCTCTCAGACTGAAATGAAAGGAAGAGGAATGCAATCTGTCACTTTACATGGTAGATCAATTTGAACTATGCCACATGATTGCTGCTCTTGGCACTAACAACAAAAGACTTTTCAGGATATGGTCAAATGCCCCAAGTAAACTGTGGATGGGTGATCAATATTCCCTATTAAACTGAGAAGTGTTTTGTGGTTGTAATATTATTATTAGTCGAGTCGACTAATCCTGTTCATATGGAACAATCCCACAGGTCCCACTGACTTGAAATTCAAGCTTCCAAAGTATATTTAAGTCTTTATTAGGAAGAACTAAGATGAGGTAAGGATAAAAGGAGAATGAAGAGATCTCGCGTATTAAAAAGAAAAAAGGTTATAAATATTAAAAAATTGTATTATAATGCAAGGAGAATAGACTTGAGGTCGTGATTGCATCTTTGCTTGAATTTCTAAAGTTCCTATTGCACGACATCCTCTGGGAGGCTGTTGCACAGTCCAACGGTGTGAGGAATAAAGGACATTTGAGACTGAGGGCCGTATCCAGAAATCATACGACGGTTCTTTGTATGCGATCGTCATGGTCTTGCCCAAGATGGAGTTATTCCATCTTGGTCTTGCCGTATCCAGAAACCACACGAACATACGCAGGCCATCGCATTTAACGATGTAATTTTGGAACCATTTGAGACTATGATGACGTATTTAGCAGTTCGACTCGAATAAAAAAAGTCACCAAAACAATGAACACAAAAGCAGATTGGGTCACAAAAGATGGGATACGGAACTGGTCACACACTGGGTCGCGAATGGAGCGTTTCCGAGCGTACGAAAACCGAAACATATGAAAAGAGTGGCCTACGAAAACCGAGGTTTGACTATATATATATATCTATATATATATATATATATATATATATATATATATATATATATTATATATATATATATATATATATATATATATATATATATAAAATATGGTAAAAATATTCAAGGTCCACAATAATTTTTATAAATTTATGATAGCATAAGAAATGTACTTTTTCAAAGTTATACAAAAGGTGTCTGTATGGATCACATTCAAAAGTATATTAATTATATATATATATATATATATATATATATATATATGTATATATATATATATATATATATATATATTATATAATCAAATTGCTTAACTGCCCATATGATAATGAGAGCACCTTCCTTCCAGTCTATTATACCTCAGGACCACTTAACCCCCAAATTGACAATTAGCATTCTTCATGTAAACATTATAGTGAAGGGAGTCTCTAATTAGCCGTCATCAACTCTCCAGAAGTCGATCCTTAACCTTGATAACAGGGCATTGGCAGCTAGGAGGAATTACGACCAAGTTATAACACAGCTCGCCCATGCAATAACAGCTGATAAATATTCTTGTATCAAATATTATTGTTATTGTTGCTTGTGTTGTTATGGCAAATGGAACTCGGTCTATAGGTTGTGTTTAATCTCGATGGTTTGCTCTCTCTCTCTCTCTCTCTCTCTCTCTCTCTCTCTCTCTCTCTCTCTCTCTCTCTCTCTCTCTCTGTGGCATTATTGATCCTTTTAACCATCCATATACAGAAATGTAAATATAAACATGTATATGTACTACATAGAATACACACATTTAACCGCGGAAAAAAAGCCTCATTAATCCACACATCAATGACCTCCTTTAACCTCAAAAAAGCCTCAACCTCAAAAAACCTCAACGTCGAAAAAAACTCATTAAACCACACATCAATACAATAACCTCATGTAACCTCGAAAAAACCTCGTACAACCTTGCATCAAAACCCGCTTTTAATCTCGAAGAAAAATCTCGTTTAACTTCACATCAATAACCTCATTTAACCTCGAATAAATGTTTCATTTAACCTCAAATCAAAGCTCTCATTTAACCTCGAAAAAAAATTCACTCAACCTCACACCAATAACATTATTCAACCTCGCATCAGTAATCTCATTGAAGCTCGCATTAAAAAACCTCATTTTAACCTCATTTAAAATGGCTATCATGGTGGAGGTTGGTTAATGTCGGGAGCCAAGTAAAATTTCCCCGCCCTCAACGGGCAAACAATAATTATTATTATTATTATTTCAGCTTATACAGATAAACTATGACATCCTCTAGGCTAGGAAGCTGAGGGTGGACTGCTTCTGGAGTGGTGTCCGTCCTCCATATTATATTTGAGGTCGTCAGCAGGGGGGTCTGCCCAATGATGATGCTGTTCCCCCCAATGACATTATTATGACATTAATATTATGACCGCCATCGTTTAGGACATTTTTCCATACGTGACGGTTGAGTATTGGGACGACTTTCGTCATAACGGTAGGGCGAAATGACCGAAGTTTGGCAATATGACATTTTATGGGCGTCAAGCCTTGGGGAGAGGGGGGCGTACCTCTGTCGACCAGGGGGTGGTCCTGAATTTCGTGTGGGAGAGAGAGAGAGAGTTTTCACTTAATTTCTCAATACTTTGGAAGATCGTAGGTTGTGAGAGAGAGGGGGTTTGTCCTGCATAGAGCTGACATGAATCGACTTCATTTGAAGTTCGTATGTGGGTTGGGAGTGACAGGTAGCTAACTATTAGGAAGGAGAGAGAGAGAGAGAAGACCCAAGAGGAGGTGGAGGCCCTTCTACAGAAATTAAAACACAAACTACATCTACTAAATGTTTACTCAGACACAACTGCCCAAAATTAGCGACATATTCCTCTAATATCATGGATAACATGTTGCTCAGAGGACCACCTTCAGGTACACAATACTAGGTTTTTTTTTTTTTTTTTTTTTTTGAAGGGTTGGGGCTAATGGGGATCTGCGCCCGGCCCATGCCCCGAAAAATGACTTAGAACGTCATGATTCTCTCGTATATATGCAAGTGCCAGCTGATTTAGGGGCGCCTGTGTGCCATTTTGTAGAAGGGGGTGGGGGTGGCTGTGAAATGTTAGAGATTGCTTTTTGCCGCCAATGAAGTCTTTTAGCTCTCTCTCTCTCTCTCTCTCTCTCTCTCTCTCTCTCTCTCTCTCTCTCTCTCTCTCTCTCTCTCTCTCTCTCTCTCTCTCTCGTGTCCTCCTCCTCCTCCTCATTCATAAACAATTAAAAATTAAACACTAACAAACAAAACAAAGGCATTAATCTAACGTTATATATAACAAACAAAACAAAGGCAATAATCTAACGTTATATATATTGTTTTTTACGACCGAAAGAATAAGGAAAAACAAATAAAATTAGTTTTGTTGTACATAGACTAATTTCGCTTAGTCACCCCATAATTCCATTTTCTGCATTAAGAAAGAAAACGTTTAGAGAAAATGAGAATTTTGACAAATAAATCGTAGACATAAATAATTTTTCAATATTCTCTACAACGCAATATTCCAGAAATAAAATAACAGTAACAACAAACTTCCACTCCATTGGCATTTTAAATACACCTACACAGACCTTTAATTGGATATAAACCTTATTGCATTATGCTGTGTGTGTGTATGTGTGTACGACGCATGCGCAGATACCTACACATAAACACCATTGATACGAAGTGTTGTGTATTTCGTTATTAGAATGAAGTAAATAAATGGATAAATATATAAATAAATAGATGGATACATATATAAATAAATGGATAAAATATATCAGTAAGTAAATAAATTAGTGAATAAATTGTCGAATAAACAAATACACACACATAAATGAATAGATGAATAAAGATGAATAAATTGATAAGTAAACAAATGAACCAAACAAAAACTTCTTTCAGTTTTCTTCTGAGATTGAAAAAGAAACCCACAAATTCAATTTGTAACTTGTTTACTTCTAAGTATTTACATTAAGTTTTACTCCACACTCGAGTACTTTCAGGCCCTTCTGTGGCCCATTCTCAAGAGATGTTTGGGATGTTAGCCTGGGTCAAGGCCCCAGCAGTCTTCTGGGCCTTGACCCAGGCTAACATCCCAAACATCTCTTGAGAATGGGCCACAGAAGGCCTGAAAGTTACTCGAGTGTGGAGTAAAACTTAATGTAAATACTTAGAAGTAAACAAGTTACAAATTGAATTTGTGGGTTTCTTTTTCAAAGTAAACAAATATATATAAATAAGATATATGCCACGAAGGAGGATCTGCGAGACCTTTCGACGTTAAACGTTCTTTACTAAGCAGAAACTGACATAAATGAGGGAAAAGACAATACAAGAAGATTCGTATAACTGACAGATAGGGATTATAAAGAGATTAGTACCTAGAATCCGACACACCTGGAAGATATATATATATATATATATATATATATATATATATATATATATATATATATGAGAAATTAATAAATAGATAAAGAAATATATAAATTAATTGATTAATATATGGGTACTCATTGAAATGGTACCATAACAAGAGCAGAATTTTATTTGGTAACTAAAGCATTAATACGTTTTCTATAAATCACGTGATATTGATGACTGTTGATTGATGGCTAATTATCTGGCGTCACAATTACCAGAGTCACTGACCTCGATAATAATGAGGAGATAAGTAGGGCTTAAACCAGGGAAGAAAGTAATGTCAGGAGAAACAGAAGTAGGAACAGAATTCTGGAGCTTGGAAGTAGGAGAGAAGAAGTCCTTGAAGTGTGTACTCTTAAGAGGATTATCAATTTTCAAATAGTTAATGAGGGAAGAGGAGGCCCGACAGGTGTTACAAAACCACTCCTTTTCACACTCCCAAGGATATTACATACTTCTACATCGTTGAAGGGGGAACACGAAGCCAAAATTTATAGAACAAGCCATTCCCTTGAGCTCATAAAGAGCAGTGACCAAAATCCTACCTGTACAAAGACTTACAGAGAAAAAGAATCGTGAAAAATAAGTCCAATATCCTTTCCTAAGTAGCTGCTTATTTGACCTGATGTGACCTGACCTTTCACCTTAAATGCAGGCCCCATCTAGACACAAACACACACACACACTATCCCAAAATCCATCTGAAAACAACAACTAAGCATATTGTGGGTAGCCTGAACTAACCATTAGTTGATTGGGCAAAATCTCCTTATATCTCCTTTGAGAGAGAGAGAGAGAGAGAGATAAAGCAGCATCACGCATCACTGGCAATCTATCAAGAGGAGTTAGCATCATTCTGGAATGGCCAACACACTCACAATGTTTGTCTGCGTTCCGTCTCTATTTTCTGAATTAGTACTGCTTGCATCTTGCTTTTGCCTGCGTGTTGTTTGTCCTCGAAGTGTTCATAAATAAAA
>NC_087215.1:2779852-2784852 GCF_015104395.2 Macrobrachium nipponense | reverse complement strand
AGAGAGCGAGAGAGAGCGAGAGCGAGAGAACTCACCTTGCAATACACGTTCAGGAACTCTTTCTATTTTTCTTCGGGAGGCCGTTGCCCCCCCTCCCCCTCCCCCTCCCCCTCCCCTCCCACCCGCTTTAACGAAGACTAATGGCGACGGGAAGGGGGGTGGGGGTGTTGGCCGAGGCGGTGCCAAACGAACCCTCCCTAAAAACGAGAAAACCTTTCGGATTGGTAAAATCAGTTGGTTCATCCACATGTAATCCCCACCCTCGTGTAATCCCCACCCTCGTGTAATCCCCACCCTCGTGCAATCCCCACCCTCGTGTAATCCCCACCCCTCGTGTAATCCCCACCCTCGTGCAATCCCCACTTTCATGAAATCCCTACCCTCCCTCGTGAAATCAGAACCATTATAATATCAACCAACTTTCTCACTTAATATTCAATACAAACATAATATTACCTAATTTGGCAAATGAAAGTTCACTTACCTTTCTCTATCTCTTTGCTCTCTCTCTCTCTCTCTCTCTCTCTGGCATGGAATGGGTGTTTTCCTGTTCAACCTCTTAAACATTTTTTTGTTTATCAACGTCATAGCTAAAGAATGCCAATCTGTCTTGCTAATTTTAGGAATTCTTCAAGTAAGCAGAAAATTTTCTGTAGGTTCCTTCTGTAGTAAGTAAAGAGTAGTGCTGCTTCTGTAGGCTTTAGTCTTACCCCTTTCTGCACTTCCTCCTCCCGTTTCTGTAGTTTATTATGTACCTGGCCCTGTGACAAATAACTTTATATTTAGAAGTAATTTACTTTCTGATGATGCGCATGCGCCTGTAGCGAGTAGATCGAAGTCAACTTTGCATATTGATACAAAAAAATTCAAGTACATTACATTCTGTAGCGTGCTTGATAAAAACTAAATGAAAAGTCCTTTTTTGTAGTTGCCTCTGTAGCAGATATAGTGATAATCAACTTTGCAAATCGATAAAAACTAAATGAAAAGTCCTTTTTGTAGTTGCTTCTACAAGCAGGTATAGTGACAGTCATATCTGCAAATTGATAAAAACTAAATGAAAAGTCCTTTTTGTAGTTGCTTCTACAAGCAGGTATAGTGACAATCAACTTTGCAAATTGATAAAAAAAAAACTTGAAATAAGTAAATTTTGAAGTGGTTTCTGTAGCAGGAGTACGAGCAATCAACTTTGCAAGTTGACAAAAACTTCAAAATAAGTCCTTTTTGTAGTGTCTCCTGTAGCGGGTATAGTGACAATCATCTTAGCAAGTTGACAAAACTTAAAAGAAAAATTCTGTAGTTACTCTCGTAGCAGGTATTGCTATAATCAACTTTAGCAAATTAATAAAAACTTGAAAAAAAAATCCTTTTTAATCGTTTCTGTAGCTGGTATTCTGACAAAGAACTTGTTGTTGATTACTTTCTGTAGATATAAACATATATATATATATATATATATATATATATATCTATATATATATATATATATATATATATATATATATATATATATACATACACATATATATATATATATATATATATATATATATATATATATATATATATATATATATATATATATTCTGAAATTTGTAAGGATAAAATCTGAAATCTGGCAGGTCAAAATCTGAAGTGGGAGGGTAAAATATGAAATTTGGCAGTTCAAAATCTGAAATTCGTGAGGTCAAAATCTGAAATCCGAGATATCAAAGTCGGAAATCTGACAGGTCAAAATCTGAAATCTGGCAGGCTAAAATCTGAAAGCTGCAAGACAAAAAAATCCAAATTCTGAGACAAAATCTGAAATCTGGGACAAAATCCGAAATCTGTGACGCAGAATTTCAATCTCTGACATAAAAAATCCAAAATCTGGAATCTTGTCAGCAATGTTCTCATCACCTTTGAAGCCAATAATAATAATAATAATAATAATAATAATAATAATAATAAATATTTAATAATAATTATAACAAATAAATAAATAAATAAAGAACGCTTCGATTGAATATATGAAAAAATATCATCATATGAATTCATTCATAAGGAGAATATCTCTCTCTCTCTCTCTCTCTCTCTCTCTCTCTCTCTCTCTCTCTCTCTCTCTCTCTCTCTCTCTCTCCCTGTAACGTTTTGATTAAACGAACGAAATTAATTGTCATTTGAATTTATAGGAGAAAAACCTCTCTCTCTCTCTTCCTCCTCTCCTCTCCTCCCCTCCCTCCTCTCTCCTCTCTCTCTTGATCTCTCTCGGCTCCTCTCTCTCATCTCTCTCTCTCTCTCTCTCTGTGTGTGTGTAAACAAAAATTGAACGAAAAATTATACAATCATAAAAAAAATTCAATAACTTATAAGGTTCATGAGAACCAATGGGACGAAATTTGGTCAAAACTCGTCTAGTGAAAACGAAAAATAAAGAATTTTTTTTTTTTTAAACTCAGTAGCTGCCAATGCCAGTCAGAGGCAGAGCCTTAGATCTTGAACTTAATGCCTAAAGGCAAGGACACTTAACCCTCCCAAAATTGCTGTGCTAGAGTCCTTGTTTGAAGTTTTTTTTTTTTTTTTTTTTTTGTAAGATGCGTAACCTATTGTCATTTGGATGGCATCAGTTTTACTGTCGGTGGGAACAAAATAACGGCCAAGAATGTGCAAATTGAAACTCAAATAAAAAATTTCAAACAGTTCGCCTGGTAATTTACTAATTCCTTTATATTCCCATCAAGTTTATCTACTGATTTATTAATCTGTCCTTTTCATTCTCTTCGTATATCTCATCTCTTATTTTTGTATTTCTTATTATCTTCTGTTGCTTCTTCCAAATGAACGCCTGTGGGTAATAATAATAATAATAATAATAATAATAATAATAATAATAATAATAATAATAATAATGATGATTTCCTGAGATATTATGCAACCGTCTCAAATAATGATAATAATAATAATAATAATAATAATAATAATAATAATAATAATAATAATAATAATAATTTCCTGAGGTATATCAACCGTCTCGAATAATAATAATAATAATTACAATAATAATTTTAATAATAATAATAATAATAATTTCCTGAGGTATTATACAACCGTCTCGAATAATAATAATAATAATAATAATAATAATAATAATAATAATAATAATACCTAATAATAATAATGATTTCCTGAGGTATTATACAACCGTCTCGAATAATATAATAATAATATAATAATAATAATAATAATAATAATAATTTCATGAGGTATTATACAACCGTCTCGAATAATAATAATAATAATAATAATAATAATAATAATAATAATAATAATAATAATAATAATAATAATAATAATAATAATAATATTTCTCAAGTATTATACCAGCGTCCGAAGAATATTACGCAGAACTGTACGCAGAGCTTATAATTCTATATACAAGTTATAGGAAAAACACAACAGCCTTGTACAACACCTCCATAATATTGTAAACAATTTTTTCTCCTCCACAACCAGTCATATGACTCTAGTCGAAGGTTAAGTGTTACATATATATATATATACTATGCGGAGCCGACGACGTCGCTGACTTACGCAGTTTGCGTTTTAAGTTTTTTCTTTTTTTCTCTTTTTTTTATGTCATGAGACCTTTTAACGCAATGGTATTGTTCCACTTGTGGAAATTCCGCGTCAATAGGTAGTTTTAGATAAAAACATTTACAGTAGGTGATATGGACGGTTGTGTGTATGTATATATGTATATATATATATATATATATATATATATATATATATATATATATATGTGTGTGTGTGTGTGTGTGTGTGTATATATACATATACATTACTATATAGTGTGCAAACAGTATATATATATATATATATATATATATATATATATATATATATATATATATATATATATATATATATATATATATATATATATATATATTATATATATATATATATATATATATATATATATATATATATATATATATATATTCGAGATACGTTTTCATGTTTATACTTGAGAAGAGCTAATTAAAGTACTGTTTATACCTTTTACAAATGACTGTTTCATATATATATGTGGCAGCTATTTGTCTAAACAGTCTCTCATCAACTGTTAGCTGACATTAATCTTTTATCATCAGAGAAATCAAACAAAATATGTATATATAAAAATAGTCAGAATTAATCAACCTCAACAATTTCAAGAATGAGGAAGCGATACGACTGTTCTCATCAAATTGCCGGCCAATTCTTCAATGCTAGTATCTTAAAATGATCCACCCTCCCTCCACCGCCCTCCCTCCAAAACCCCTTCCAATTTTTTCTAAGGACTGACTGCCCCCAGACCGGGGTAAAAACTCGCTCTGTGATGGCCACTACTACCCGAGTGTCCTCCCCGAAGTGTCTAGTTTGCAGGCGAGTTGGTGAGTAAGTGAGTAGGTACGTCTACCTGGTCATTATACCTGTAAAGTCCTTCCTGGTTTGCTCAGGTATGTCCAGTCCGTATGTTAATTAGCTCAGGGTAACTGGCTTGTGTGAATGGTCTGATTATTCATTCACCTGCCTGGTAATAGTCCAGCTCTTTTTTCAGTTGTCTGTAAAAGAAAACTATTGTGCCGTCTTTGTCTGTCCGTCCGCCCTTTTTATATGTCCGCCCTCAGATCTTAATACCTACCGAGGCTAGAAAGCTGCAAATTGGTGTGTTGATCATCCACCCTCCAATCATCAACCATCTCAAATTGCAGCCCTCTAGCCTCAGGAATTTTTACTTTATTTAAGGTTAAAGTTAGCCATAATCGTGCTTCTGGCAATGATGTATGACACGCCACCACCGGCACGTAGTTAAAGTTTCGTAGGCCGCGGCTCATACGGCATTATACCGACCCCACCGATAGATAGATCTGTTTTCGGCGGCCTTGATTATAAGCTGTACAGAAAACTCGATTGAGATGAAGAAACGTCGACGTATTTTTAACTTGATTTGGCAAAGTTTTTTTTTTTTC
>NC_087215.1:2757352-2772352 GCF_015104395.2 Macrobrachium nipponense | reverse complement strand
GATTTTAGTTACATCCAAGTTTAACCACTGGGCAAGGCACTTCGAATTATCCGCCATCAGTCAGAATAGAGTCTAGTAATAAGATTTTAGTTACATCCAAGTTTAATCACTGGGAAAGGCACTTCAAATTATCCACCATCAGTCAGAACAGAGTCTAGTAATAAGATTTTAGTTACATCCAAGTTTAATCACTGGGCAAGGCACTTCAAATTATCCACCGTCAGTCAGAATAGTCTAGTAATAAGATTTTAGTTACATCCAAGTTTAATCACTGGCAAGGCACTTCAAAATATCCACCATGAGTCAGAATAGTCTAGTAATAGATTTTAGTTACATCCAAGTTTAACCACTGGGCAAGGCACTTCGAATTATCCGCCATCAGTCAGAATAGAGTCTAGTAATAAGATTTTAGTTACATCCAAGTTTAACCACTGGGCAAGGCACTTCGAATTATCCACCATCAGTCAGAACAGAGTCTAGTACAAAGATTTCAGGAGCAAGTCTGTGTGTACTTACCACCTTCATGCTGACGATTGCACTGTTAGACAATGGCGTCTGATGTCCTATATATACGCGTCTAAGACCAAGGGTATGCTTGCAGAGTAGGTGGGGTGGGGGGTGGGGGGGCCACTGGGTAAGGGGTGATGAGTAGGAGAGGTCGTAGACATACAGGATAATCCAAGGATAACACTAGTCCTACCTCCTGACGAGATCACGAAGCAACAGCCGTAAAAAAGATGTGAAAAAATAAAAAAAATAAGCGTTCGTTCCCGACACTGTCCTTGGCAAAATTTGAGTCGGCTCGTGTAAGAGGGTACACGGGTACACTAGCATATAGGTGTAAGTGTGCTGAGGGAGGGAGAGGGGAGGGAGAGGGGGAGAAGGAGAGGGGGAAGTGAGGATGATGAGCCACTGGGAAAACTTAGTTACATCCAGTTTTCGAAAAAGTAAATAAATAAACCGCTTTTTATCCTTCCTTTTTCTTCTTCTTTTTTTGCAGTGACTTGGGCCAATAACGCCCAAGGTCTAAGTGTCATAGGGGGCGGGGTAGGGGTAGGGGGTGGGGGGGGCGCGATGATGGTGGTACGGTCTCTTGTGGGCGTGATTTTATACAAATGCCGTTTATGTAGGGATGATTATTGCATTTATGTGTGTGAATATAAATATATATAATATATACATATACATGTATACATGTGTCTGTGTGAGTACGTATATACAAAGTATACGTAGACCATTTATTACATCAAATCAACTTCTTACGACACCGCAGTCATAAATTCATTACCGTATACTTCCACCGAAGTTTACCCTTCTAAATAAAAAATATATTTTTTTTTATTTAAAACAATAAATAAATAAATAAAGGAATAAAAAACTTACATAAATCATCAAGTGACAACCCAAACGTAATTATAATCCAGGTCTAATCATAATAAAATAATAAAATAAACAAACAAAAAAGATAAACAATAAAACAAGTGAGTGATCACTCTCCGTCCTCGGTGTTCGAGTTATCCAGTGACTCGGCAGTTTTGAGGTAAAAACATAGGAACATCAGTGGTGCGCAACATTTTTTTTTGGGGGGGTGGCTTGGGGGAGGGGGAGGGGGGGAATTTCTTATCCAACATCATTGCAAGGACGTTGATCTCCTGCCTCGCTAGACCAGATTCGCCTCTCATGAAAATGAAAGCGCTTGCAAGATTGCAACAAGGGGTTTGAATGTATTGTGCTTGGAGCCATTTTCGGAGACTTACAAGGAGTTACAAGGATTAGGATGTCTCAAAGAGAGGAGACATCATGTGCTCACTCATCTGTAGGAGCAGGTTTTACTGTTCATTCACAGAGAGAGAGAGAGAGAGAGAGAGAGAGAGAGAGAGGATAGGAATCAGAGAATGGAAAGAGGAAAGACTTTATAGAGAAAAGCCAGAGCCTCAGAATAAGAGAGATAGAAAAATAGAGATAGAGAGAGAGAGAGAGAGAGAGAGAGAGAGAGAGAATCAGAGATGGAAAGAGAGACTGAGAGAGAGAAAGCCAGCGAGCATCAGAGAGAGAGAGAGAGAGAGAGAAAATCAGAGAGTGAGAGAGAGAGAGAGAGTCAGAGATGGATAGAGAGACTGAGAGAGAGAGAAATACAGAGAGCAACAGAGAGAGATAGACAGAGCCAGAAAACCAGAGACGGAAAGAGACAGACGGAAAGACAGAATTTTTTTTCTCGGTCATTTTTTTTAATTACAAAATTCAGATAAGAAATAGAAAAAGTAAGTCGAATTTTTTTGGTCCTTTGCATTAGGGCAGATGTCCTCAAACCATACATGAGTGTGTATATATGTATGTATGTATATATATACATATACACACACATAATATATATGTGTATATATACATATAGATGTATATATTATCAAATTTAATATTAAAAACAATAATCATATGAAACTTTGGACATTTTTGCCCAGTGGGTTTTCAATCATTGCTTCAGAAGTCAATCTTACTTTCTCTCTCTCTCTCTCTCTCTCTCTCTCTCTCTCTCTCTCTCTCTCTCTCTCTCTCTCTCTTTTCTTTCATGCTTTTGCCATGTGGCTGCATAAATGTTTGTGTGTGTATGTTTTTATGTTTGTATATATGTACAAGTGCAATTTCTTAAACCATTTCACTTCCTCTTGAACGTAACGTAGCTTTACATTTCTATTTTTATTTTTTTTACTAAAAGGTAATACCTTTTTTTTTTTCAAAAATATATATATTTCTTTAGGCCTACAAGAGGCAACAGGTTGAGAAACTACTTATGAACTTTTTTGCGAGAAGTGCTTTCAACTTACTGAAGACCGGAGGTATATGTTACACATACCTATACTCACACCAAGCCAGCTCATGGGATTACACACACACACACACACACACACAATCCAGATATCGTATTCATTAATCACCTGATCTATTTAACGAAAACCTCCATCTCTCTAACTGGACTAAGCGCGCGTGTGTGTGTGTGTGTGTGTGTGTGTAACACTCATCTAATTATCTTTGGTTTGTGTGTGTGTTTAGCGTGCGTATGTGTGGTGTGTGTGTGTGTGTGTGTAAAACTTTTAAGCTTAGTTGCTTTTGGTGTGTATGTGTGTGGTTACTCTTTCAGGTAATCACCTTTAGTATGCATGTGTGTCTGTGTGTGTGTGTGTGTGTGTGTGTGTGGGAGTGTGTGTGTGTGTGTAGCACTTCCAGTTAATTACTTTTGGTGTCTATGTGCGTTTGTGTGTAGCAATTTCCAATTTGCAATGGTGCGTATTTGTGTTTGTGTGTGTTAGTGTGTATAGCTCCTTCAGTTAATTACTTTTGGTGTGTATATGTGTTTGTGTGTAGTTCTTTCAAATAATCACTTTTGGCTAGTATGTGTGTGTGTGTGTTTGTGTATGTCTGTGTATCTCTTTCAGTTAATTACCTTTGGTGTGAGTGTGTGTGTGTGTGTGTGTAGCAATTTCAACTAATTTCCGATGGTATGTATGTGTGTTTGTGTGTAGCTCTTTCAAATAATCACTTTTGGTGAGTACGTGTGCTCTCTCAGCTAATTTCCTACGGTGTGTATGTGTGTTTGTGTGTGTAGCTCTATGTGTTAATAATTTATTGAGTAACAGTACCCAGGGATTGAAGAACACAAGGGGTGATCCGACGCCCAGCTTACTCGGGGAGCGCGCCGAAATCTACATTCAAATAGCCCGTTATTTTGCCGACGAAGATTAAAATGAATACGCTATATTTTTCATTAGAAATAATTATGCTGTACTGTTTAAAATCCACATTATTAATTTTTCTTTTACACTTTCATCCTAATAAATAAATCATAAATATCGTCTCCTAAAATTCCTGTATCTTTAACGCAACGCGAAACACCTTCTTCAGACCTTTTGAGGCTCTTCCATAGGGGTTTCC
The DNA here is from genome assembly GCF_015104395.2 of Macrobrachium nipponense. Taxonomy (NCBI): domain Eukaryota; kingdom Metazoa; phylum Arthropoda; class Malacostraca; order Decapoda; family Palaemonidae; genus Macrobrachium; species Macrobrachium nipponense. The sequence continues at coordinate 2,768,425 of NC_087215.1, read as the reverse complement.
TACCCTCCCCCCACCCCCAAACAAGAACAATAACAACAACAACAACAACAGCAACGTAGTTCGTAGGCTTACTCCCCGAGTAAGCGAAAAGTAACCAGACCTAAAGTTTGGAGAGACCTGGTTTGCAGAAACTGAAATCAAGAAGATAAGAGCAATATTTATCTGAATAAAATTTTTCTTTTTACTGAGATATATACATAATATATATATACATATATATATATATATATATATATATTACATATATATAGAAATATATATATAGGTCGAGCTAGACGAGGAAAATGAATTCAAAGGTGACCTTTCTTCCAACCGCCCCGCTCTAAAGGTCAGGTCACAGAGCGTGATCACACGTGCGGTTATATCTACGATTGTATACTGTGGTATTAGAGCGGGTTCATATATATATATGTATGTATGTATGTAGGTATGTATGTATTTATATATAGATTTATTTATTTGCATGTGTATATATGTACGTGTAGCGCAAGCTTAAGAGAGAGAGAGAGAGAGAGAGAGAGCCTGAAAATCAAAGAGAGAGAGAGAGAGAAAGAAAATCAAAGAGAGAGAGAGAGAGAGAGAGATAGAGAGAGAAGAGGAAGAGATCCAGAGAGAGAAGAGAGAGAGAGAGGCCTGAAAAAATTCAAAAGAGAGAGAGAGATGATAGGGAGGAAAAATGCCATAGAGAGAGAAAAGAGAGGGCAAAATCAAAGAGAGAGAGAGAGCCAGAGATGGAAAGAAATACTGAGAGAGAGAGAGAGAGACCTTACCTTACCTTACAGACCTTACAGTTCGTTCGGGTTGCCCCAGGTCCCTCAGTGTGAGGCACCTCTAATGTCTACCAGAGAGTTGCTAGTACATCTTCCGGTATATTTTGCATCTTCCAATCTTGGATGGTCTGGGATGCAGTTTAGATATTTGTCGAGCTTATTCTTAAACACATCTACGCTCACTCCTGATATATTCCTCAGATGAGCTGGCAACGCATTGAATAGACGCTGCATTATCGATGCTGGTGCGTAGTGGATTAATGTCCTGTGTGCTTTCCTTATTTTTCCTGGTATAGTTTTGGGCACTATTAATCTACCTCTGCTTGCTCTTTCTGATATTTTTAGTTCCATGATGTTTTCTGCTATTTCTTCTATCTGTTTCCATGCCTGAATTATCATGTAGCGTTCTCTTCTCCTTTCTAGACTATATAATTTTAAGGATTGTAGTCTTTCCCAGTAGTCAAGGTCCTTAACTTCTTCTATTCCAGCTGTAAAGGACCTTTGTACACTTTCTATTTGTGCAATATCCTTTTGATAGTGTGGGTACCATATCATATTGCAATATTCAAGTGGACTACGAACATATGTTTTATAAAGCATAATCATGTGTTCAGCTTTTCTTGTTTTGAAGTGCCGTAACAACATTCCCATTTTTGCTTTACATTTTGCCAAAAGAATTACTATTTGATCATTGCTTAACATGTTCCTATTCATCATCACACCAAGGTCTTTAACTGCTTCCTTATTTGTGATTGTCTCATTATTAGGTCCCCTATATGCATATAGCTTTCCTTCTCTGTCTCCATAATTTATTGATTCAAATTTATCAGAGTTAAATACCATCCTATTTACCTCTGCCCAATCATATACTTTGTTAAGGTCTCTTTGTAGAGCGTTACTATCTTCATCACAAGTAATTTCTCTACTTATTCTTGTGTCATCAGCGAAACTACTCACTACCGAATCCTTAACATTACTGTCTATGTCTTCAATCATAATAACAAACAGTATTGCAGCTAACACCGTAACCTTGTGGCACACCGGATATTACCTTGGCTTCATCCGATTTCCCATCGTTTGCAAAAACTATCTGTTTTCTGTTGTGTAAAAATTCTTTTAACCATCTTCCTACTTTATCCACGATATTGTGTTTTCTAATTTTCTTCGCTAATATATTATGGTCTACCTTGTCAAAAGCTTCTGCAAAGTCTAGATAAACCACATCTGTTTCATTTCCGCTTTTCATATTTTTGAATATGTTCTCACGATGGACTAACAATTGGGTTTGTGTACTTTTTCCGGGTACGAAACCATGTTGTCCTATATTAAACAAATTATTTTTTATTAAATGTTTCATAATATTTTTCTTCATTACCCTTTCATACACTTTCATAATATGTGATGTTAGACTCACAGGCCTATAATTACTTGCCTCTAGTCTTGATCCACTTTTGAAAGTAGGGGTAATATATGCTAATTTGTGCTCATCATAAATCTTGCCTGTATCTACACTTTGTCTTAATAATATTGCAAGTGGCTTTGCGATAGAATGAACTACTTTCTTTAACAAAATAGCAGGAATTCCACCAGGCCCTGCTGCAGCTCCATTTTTAATTTCATTAATAGCCTGCACAATATCAGCTTCATTAATATCTATGTCAGCTAAATATTCACTATTTTCGTCCCTTACTTCTATATCATTATCTTCATTATCTATTCTAGGGGTGAATTCTCTCTTATATCGTTCTGCCAATATGTTGCAAATTTCCATTTTTCATTCGTTAATCACCCTTCAATTCTTAGAGGGCCAATTTCTATTCTTCTTTTATTCATCTTTTTCGCGTATGAGTATAATAGTTTGGGGTTTTGCTTGATATTTATTAGGGTTTTTTCTTCCAAGTCCCGTTTTTCATTTTCTTTTGATTGTATAATCTTTTGTTCTGCATTTTCTATCTTACTTTTTTAGTTCTATAACTTTCCATGCATTTTTTTCTTTTGCAAGACCTTTTTTCCACTTTCTGATTTTCTGGAACAAGATCCTTCTGTCTCTTGGTATGTATGACTGATGTTTACTTTTCTTCTTCGGTATATATTTATCCACTATTATCTCTAATATTTTATATAATATCTCCGTATTTACCCTTATGAAAATCAAAGAGAGAGAGAGAGAGAGAGAGAGAGAGAGAGAGAGAGAGAGACAGAGATGGAAAGAGAGACTGAGAGACAGAAAGCCAAAGAGAGAGAGAGAGAGAGAGAGAGAGAAAGAGAGAAAGAGAAAATCAAAGAGAGAGAGCCAGAGATGGAAAGAGAGACTGAGAGACAGAAAGCCAGAGAGAGAGAGAGAGAGAGAGAGAGAGAGGTAAATTTTTCTCAAGCAATTTTTTTTGGTAAAATTACAAAAATCAGACAAGAAATAAAAAAAGTGAGTTTAATTTTTTTTCTTTGCCTTAGGGCAGATGTCCCCAAACCACACTTTTGCTTTAATTTTTTTTATTCACATCAGTTGAAAGTGAAGAACTTTCGTATAAAAAAAAGATGTAAGTCCTTGATAAGGAGAAATGAAGATTACAACTGATTTAAATTTACTCAACATTTTCCTTGAATATTTGAAACTTTGAATCAGTGGGGGCGGGGGGTGAACAGGAAGAGAGAAAAGAGAGAGAGAGAGAGAGAGAGAGAGAGAGAGAGAGAGAGAGAGGACGGAATTAAATCAGAATTCTATAGATTATTTCAAGGTTAAATCGTACGACGATATATTCTGAGTTATGTATGGTTTATTAAAAGAAACAATTTTAAATCATATAAAATGCTCTCTCTCTCTCTCTCTCTCTCTCTCTCTCTCTCTCTCTCTCTCTCTCTTTCTGTATTATGCCTTCTCGCTCTATCTGTGTGTGTGTGAATTATGTCTTCTCTCTCTTCTCTCTCTCTCTCTCTCTCTCTCTCTCTCTCTCTTTCTGTATTATGCCTTCTCGCTCTATCTGTGTGTGCATGTGAATTATGTCTTCTCTCTCTCTCTCTCTCTCTCTCTCTCTCTCTCTCTCTCTCTCTCTCTCTCCGAATTATGCCTTCTCGCTCTATCTGTGTGTGTGTGAATTGTCTTCTCTCTCTCTCTCTCTCTCTCTCTCCTCTTCTCTCCTCTCTCTCTTTTCCGGAATTATGCCTTCTCGCTCTATCTGTGTGTGTGAATTGTCTTCTCTCTCTCTCTCTCTCTCTCTCTCTGAATTATGCCTTATCTCTCTATCTGTGTGTGTATGTGAATTATGTCTTCTCTCTCTCTCTCTCTCTCTCTCTCTCTCTCTCTCTCTCTCTCTCTCTCTCTCTTTAATAGACACTCTTATTCCATTTAGAAACTCACAAGCCATATTGTGTTCGTATGTATGTACGTTTAAACGTTCAGCGGTCATTGATGTTTTCTCCATGAACGTTTCTGCGAACGTTTTCTACGTGAATCTTTCCCCGAACGTTTTCTCCGTGAACGTTTTCACGAACGTTTTTGATATGCCAAATGAAACAGTAGGTAAATGTATACACACACATACACACACATATATACACATGTATACATACACATACACAAGTACACACAGGGAGATCCTTCCCTTCCTATGACTTAAGTAACCGGTTAGCCTCGACGTATAGAGCGATGGCACCTTTGTCTTCTTGCTGAGTCATTGTTACAGAAGACCTCCCAGTTCAGTTTTGCCCACATTTAACCCCCCCGCCCCCCTCCCCCCAAAATCAGGTCACAATGCAATTGACCCGATCAGGTGGTGAAAGGAAAAAGAAGGATTATGTAACTCATTATTACTTCTATTAATACGAGGCTGGTTTAGGTCTCTCAAAAGTTCAAGAAGCTTCTACCTCATAGTGATTCTCTCTACGTCTTCAATTATTCATTTTTTATTTTTATCCATCCATTTCTCATCACTTTTATTATTTAATTTTCTTCTCTAGTATCTGATTCATTGGTCTCTTTTTTCCTGTTATTCCCATTGCCTTCTGTTACTTCTTCATCCCCTGAATAATATCAATCCCCCGAATGATAAATCCTGAATAATAATAATAATAATAATAATAATTAAATAATAATAATAATAATCTGAAATAATAATAATAATAAATAAATAAATAATAATTAATATTTTGGTAAGAAGACCCTCTTTTAGGCAATTGCTGTTAAAAAGGATGGCAGAATTAAGCTGACCTGGACCTGATATCCTGTTCTAATAAAAGATTCCTTCAGCATTTACAATTTTTGAAAATTCCCAATATGAATATTGGCCTGTTACTCAGAAACATCGCTGAGCCTGAGAAGCGAATTGTAAGGAAAATAGAAAAAACAATATATAAAATTCAACTCGCTTAATTCTGCCATCCTTTTTAACAGAATAATATAATAATTAATAATAATAAATAATAATTAATTAATAATAATAATGAATAATAATAATAATTAATTATTATTAATTATTATTATTATTATTATTATTATTATTATTATTCTTTATATTCTTTGGAAGCTTGAATTTCAAGTCAGTGGCCCCTTTGGTGGGCTTGTTCCATATGGATAGAGTTCAACTCCTGAATAATAATAATGATAATAATGATAATAATAATAATAATAATAATAATAATAATAATAATAATGTTTTTTGGAAGCTTGCGTTACAAGTTATTCTTGATAAAGTATTAACGAGGAAATATTGGAAATAACAAAGATAAGAAAAAAAACATATAACTCAAACCTAACTTTGACGAATCCAAAGGCACTCATTTTCTCTCTCTCTCTCTCTCTCTCTCTCTCTCTCTCTCTCTCTCTCTCTCTCTACATGATGAACTTCAAAAAAAACCTATACCATTAATTTTTTTCCTTTTTTTTATTGGCAAAGTAGAAAGAGTAAGAGTGAATTTTTTTCTTCCCCCTAACCGGTGCTGGTAATGACCTAGTGTGCCTTGACGGGAGGCTATTCCTCTTTGTATAAATATGAACGCACAGTCTCCAGAGTCAGCACTTGCAAAGCGACCGGTCTGCCTTCTTTCCTTCAAGTCAGTCTCCGAGGAAGAGTATAATGAAGTCTGTAAGTACCAACCAGTGATGTCTTTGACGTTCTAGCAGCGAATGAGAGCTTTGGTATACTAGATTCTGACGGTGCTAGATTCTAAGAGTTAATATGATGCTAGGATCTACTGACATATTCAAATGGAGGTAGACAGTTCAGTGATCTAGAGTGATTGGAATGCTAGGATCTACTACATCTAGAAAGAGGTGGGTCGTTTTGGTACTAGATTCTAGAGTGAAAAGGGTGCTAGCATCTAATGACATATTTCTAGATTCTAGAGTGAATATGATGCTAGAATCTACTAACATATTCAAGAGAAGATAGATTGTCTGATACTAGTTTATTCACAATCTAGAGTGAATTGGGGTGCTAGGATCTACTAGATCTGGAGAGAGGTGGGTAGTTTTGGTACTAGATTCTAGAGTGAAAAGGGTGCTAGCATCTAATGACATATTTCTAGATTCTAGAGTGAATATGATGCTAGAATCTACTGACATATTCAACAGAAGATAGACAGCTCTGATACTAGTTTATTCACAATCTAGAGTGAATGGAATGCTAGGATCTACTACATCTAGAAAGAGGGGGGGGGGGGGGGGGGGGGGGGGGGGGGGGGGGGGGGGGGAGGGGGGGGGGGGGTGGAATGGAAATGCAGGATTTTCTACTACATCTAGGAAAGAAGGTGGGCTAGTTTTTGGTACTTAGATTCTAGAGTGAAAATTGTGATAGCATCTAATGACATATTTCTAGATTCTAGAGTGAATATGATGCTAGAATCTACTGACGTATTCAAGAGAAGATAGACAGTTCTGATATTAGATTATTCGTAATCTAGAGTGAATTGGGTTGCTAGCATTTACTAGATCTAGAAAGAGGTGGGTAGTTTTGGTACTAGATTCTAGAGTGAAAAGGGTGCTAGCATCTAATGACATTTCTCGATTCTAAAAGGAATATGATGATAGAGACGATCTAGAATGATGAGGGTGCTAGAATGTACTAGATCTAGAAAGAGTGGCTTTTGATTGCTGGAATCTAGAGCGAATAGAATTCTAGGATCTACTGACAGTATTACGAAAAGACCAATAGTTCTGATAACATTTTGCGATGAATTAAAATGAAATTATTAATTTTAAATTTTTTAATATTTTCTATGGTATTAGTCACTTAATTTTTTTAATAATTATATTTTATTTTTCTATTTATCTAATTATATATTTTTTATAACAATTTTATTTTTTTATTTATCTAGCTGTTTATTAGCTAATCAATTTATTTATTTGTTTGTTTATAAATTTATTTATATATTTATTAGTTCATGAATTTATTTATTCATTAATTATTGATTGATTTATTTCTTTATTAACTAATTTATGCATTTATTTATTTGTCAATTTATTAAGTATTGATTTATTAATATACTAATTCATTTATTAGATTATTTGTATTTTAATCATATATTCATTTATTGATCTATGACTTCCTTTATTCATTTACGTAATAATTTATCAAACTATCTATTGATTTGATTATTCATTTATTAATTGTGATAGCTGTCTATTTATGAATTTATTTCATAATAAATTTGTTCAGCTATCAATCTATTTATTTAATTAATATTTCTTCATCAAATGATTCGTTTATCAGTTTACTTAACCGTTTATTGATTTATTTCTTCATTGATCACTTATTCATTTATTTATCTGTCAAAAAGACCTACTGATCGATTCTATCAATTGATCGATTTCTCAACAGATCTCCTTGGCTCTCGCGTTCGCCTTACTGGCCTTGGCTTCACCCAGCCCGAAAAAATTCGGAGGAGGATTCGGAGGCGGGGGATACGGGGGAGGAGGATTCGGAGGATTCGGGGACGGGGGATTCGGTGGATTCGGGGGAGGGTTCCCAATTCTCCCGCCACCTATAATCCACGCCCCACCCCCGGTCCCCATCCATCCGAAATTCATCCACCACGAGCCAATCCACATCCACCATAAGCCCATCGTCCTGCAGCCGCTGGTGGTGGAGAAGCCCGTGGTGATCGAGAAGGAGGTGGTCGTCGAGAAACCCGTGGTCGTCGAGAAGGAGGTGGTGGTCGAGGTCGAAAGGCCCGTGGTCGTCCCAGCGCCCATTCCCGTTGGGGTCGGCATTGGAGGAGGCGGCTTCGGAGGAGGCGGCTTCGGAGGTGGTGGCTTCGGAGGAGGCGGCTTCGGAGGAGGTGGTTTGGAGGGGGCGGTTTTGGAGGCGGTAAGGGTATTGGCTTCGGAGGAGGTGGTTTTGGAGGCGGTAAGGGCGTCGGCTTCGGAGGGGGCGACTTCGGAGGGGTCGGCTTTGGGGGAGGGAAGGGCGTCGGAGGGGTCGGCCTTGTTGGGGGGGGAAGGGCATCGGTGGGGGGTATCATTGATATTTTTTTGGGGGGAAGGGGTTCCAATTATCCATCCCCTTATATATATATATATATATATATATATTTATATATAATATAATCAAAATTCGTTCGATCAGGCTTTTTGGGAAAGAGTCAAAGCCCAGTTTCTCATAGGACAGTTTCAAAGCCCAGTTTTACCATAGGAAAGAGTCAAAAGCCCAGTTTTGTCAGAATATTCTAAAGCCCAGTTTGTCATAGGAGAGTTTCAAAAGCCCAGTTTTACCATAGGAAACAGTCAAAAGCCCAGTTTTGCCAGAATATTCTAAAGCTCAGTTTGTCATAGGAGAGTTTCAAAAGCCCAGTTTTACCATAGGAAACAGTCAAAAGCCCAGTTTTGTCAGAGGATTCAAAAGCCCAGTTTACCATAGGAAATAGTCAAAAGTCCAGTTTTGTCAGAGGATTCAAAAGCCCAGTTTACCATAGGAAATAGTCAAAAGTCCAGTTTTACCATAGGAAAGAGTCAAAAGCCCAGTTTTGCCAGAATATTCTAAAGCCCAATTTGTCGTAGGAAGGATTTCAAAAGCCCATTTTCTATATGGACTCCATATTTATATGATTTTTCATAAGCCCGTTCACAGGCATCTTATGAAGGACTTCAAAAGCCCAGTTTGTCAGATAATATTTTTTTCAAAGACTTTAAAAGCCCGAATTTTCGTCCGCTCTTCAAAAAAATATGATGGGAAAAAATCTTAACTTCTCCTTCAGGGCTTTTGTCCACATCAAGGCTTTCCTTTTTTTCAAAGATTCTAAAAGCCCGAATTTTCGTCACCACTCCAAAAAATATGATGGAAAAAATCTTAACTTCTCCGTCAGGGCTTTTGTCCACATCAATGCCTTTCCCCTAAAGCCTAAGCCCGTGCTGGCTTATATAAAGCCAGCCAAATCTACAACAACAAACACAATGACAGGCAATTTAATTATGAATTGTACCTGTCAACATTCTACTACTATACAGTGACGTTTTTGTCTAATTTCTCTCAATTAGGCAAAATCAATTTTCATTTTTATTCTTAATCTTTCTGGTCATCATTTTTCTTAACTTGGTTGATGGCCGTCAGGGATCGAATCTATGGAGAGTTTGTTTCATAATATTTACTCAGGAAATAAATATTTGAAAGTATCTTTATACGATTTTTTATTCACCAAAATGTTCTGTAAATATGTGTGTGCGTCTTTTATTTGTCAGATGAATGTTTATGTGTTTTTTTTATTTCCCGGATATTCTACGAAGATTATATGGATATTATATGTATATATATATATATAGATATATATATATATATATATATATATATATATATAGATATTTCTGTAAAATAAATACATAAATATAAATGTATATATATATATATATATAGATATATATATATATATATATATATATATATATATATATATATATATATATATATATATATATAGATATATATAAATGTATATATATATATATATGGTATATATATATATATATATATAGATATATATATATATATTTATATATAGTATATATATAAAATATATATATATAGATATATATATATATATATATATATATATATATATATATTTATATAATATATGTGTATAAATATAAATATATATATATATATATATATATATATATATATATATACATTTATAATATATATAGTATATATATATATATATATATATATATATATATATATATATATATATATATATATATAACATGCAATATATTCACCTAGAGTTTAAAACAAAGTGAGAAATTAATCCATAATCCTCCTCACAATTGGAACACTTACAAAAGCCCCGACAAGTATAGAACACTTACAAGTAATCTTTTGAAGTGAACACTCAAAAAAAAAAAAAAAATAGAAAGAAAAAAAAAGATAATAATTAATGAGTTCTACAAGGCGACCGTCAGATGACTCAGCTTTCTTTTCGGATTTTCCAAGTTGCCTGGTAACCCCTAGGCTCACTTCGGAGAGGTCACGACATCTCGTGACCTAGATTTGGTCGTGTGAGGTGATCTGTTAACTTGTCTGTTTTATTTTTTCTTTCTTCTTTCTGATGACCGATCAACTCTTTCATTGTTATTTCCCACCGTTACTTTCTAGTATTTCTTACGAATGAGTGCCATAATATTCTTGTTCCATATGGATAGGGTTCTTCTAAATAATAATAATAATAATAATAATAATAATAATAATAATAATAATAATAATAATAATAATAATAATAATAACATCTCTCCCATATGTAGAAAGAACAATATGAAAAACGAGACTATAAACCTCATAGCAAGCGAATGTCCGGCACTTACACAGAACCAGTACAAAAAGAGGCATGATTCAGTGGCAAAAGCCCTCCACTGGGGCCTGTGCAAGAAACATCAGCTACCTTGCAGTAATAAGAGGTACAAGCACCAACCTAAAGGCGTGATAGAAAACGATCAGGCAAAGATCCTCTGGGACTATGGTATCAGAACAGATAGGGTGATACGTGCAAATAGACCAGACGTGACGGTGATTGACAAAGTCAAGAAGAAAGTATCACTCATTGATGTCGCAATACCATGGGACACCAGAGTTGAAGAGAAAGAGAGAGAAAAAATGGATAAGTATCAAGACCTGAAAATAGAAATAGGAGCACTAGGCACGATCCCAAGATCCCTGAAAAGGAATCTAGAAAAACTAGAGGCTGAAGTAGCTCCAGGACTCATGCAGAAGAGTGTAATCAAAGAAACGGCGCACATAGTAAGAAAAGTGATGCACTCCTAAGGAGACAGGATGCAATCCGGAACCCCACACTATAAATACCAGCCAGTTGAATTGGA